>NW_028261381.1:60376840-60676840 GCF_051295495.1 Thamnophis sirtalis | reverse complement strand
CAAATTCTGCTTTAGTTGAATATGTAGGGGGCCCTACATATTTTCTCAAAGATGTTGAAAATAGTGAAAAGTGGGCATATTTTAATTCATCAAGTATTTCTAACGGTGTTGAACCTCAGATTGCAATTAATGACATCTTGAGATTTGTAACTCAGAAACAGCTGGGAGAAAACAGATGCCAACACAGAGATTGCAGTTGTTTAGGGAAAGAGCCACAGTCAGTATTTTAATATTGTATACTACTTATTTAAGAGCACTTGAACTCTTGTGAGGAATCCAATAGTGCCAATTCCTCTTATCGCACAGCTTTTCATTCAGCAAATGCTCTCACAATAAAGAAGTATGGGAACAATTTTGGCTGTTCTTTTTTTAGCCTACATATCCCATCCCCACGAATCTGTTACAGAAAGTTATGAGAACTTCCAGAGCATCTGGAAAAGTATTCTGAGAAGAGATAAATGTCAAAGAAAAATGACCCAGCTGGATTAAAAGCTGTTACATTCTAATTTGTGCTAAAATGTTATAGAATGGAATAGAATAGAATTCTTTATTGGCCAAGTGTGATTGGACACACTAGGAATTTGTCTTTGGTAAAAAGACAAGGTACATTCGTCAAGAATCATAAGATACAACACATAATGATAGTTATAGGGTGCAAAAAAGCAATCAGGAAACAATATCAGTATAACTCGTAAGGATATAAACAACAAACTTACAGTCCTGCAGTCATAAGTGGGAGAAGATGGGTGATAGGAATAATGAGAAGATTAATAGTAATAGTAAAGCAGCCTTAGTGAATAGTTTGACAGTGGTGAGGGAATTATTTGTTTAGCAGAGTGATGGCGTTCAGAGAAAAACTGTCCTTGTGTCTAGTTATTCTGGTGTGCAGTGCTCTATAGTGTTGTTTTGAGGGTAGGAGTTGAAACAATTTATGTCCAGGATGCGAGGGATCTGTAAATATTTTCACGGCCCTCTTTTTGACTCATGCAGTGTACGAGGTAGGTTGGTAGTAACTGTTTTTTCTGCAGTTCTGATTACTCTCTGAAGTCTGTGTCTGTCTTGTTGGGTTGCAGAATCAAACTAGACAGTTATAGAGGTGCAGATGACAGACTCAATAATTATCTGTGTATGGCATTAAAAATGTGGCAAACTAAATGAGGTAAAACTTTTCCCTGCAGGTGTGGTGAAACTGTCATCAAGCGGGAACAATTTAATGATCTTTCCATTGACTTGCCACGAAGGAAAAAGCTGCTTCCGTCTCGATCAATCCAAGATTCTTTGGACCTCTTTTTCCGGGTATGCAATATATATTCTTCCATATGTTGTTATATATTAATTTTTACTTATTTTTGTAAATGTTTTCTGAATATTATTTGTACTGTACATTTTTTAAAATTGCAAATTGAATGCAAATCAATTATATGTTGAAGAGTGATCTTGTGGAAATATGTTAGAGTAGTGTTACATGAGCTTGTTTCAAGTTTCTCCATGGGCTTTTTTGGGAATGGGGTGGTGGTTAGAATCTTTTGTATTGTATTTGTAAAAAAAAATCCTGAAGGTATTAATTCTCTGTAGGAATTGTTATGTAACTTTTGGGCCAATTTACCTGGATTAATCTCAAAAACAAATTAGTCAGAGTTTCTGGTTCTTTTACAAATCTTGTTCTCTGTATTTTTTCATGGATATTTGGTATAATTGTAATAAAAGATTGAATAGCCTTAGGTGTAAATAAATGCAATTGTTTATTTTAAAGAATTTGTTTTTATCAGATTACAAACCTTGCACGTATTGTATCTCTTAGGCAGAAGAAATAGAATACTCCTGTGAGAAGTGTAGTGGAAAATCTGCTCTTGTTACACACAAATTCAGTCGATTTCCCAGGTAGGTATATAAACTTGGTACAAAAGTTATACCAAAATACTGGCAACTTTTACAATCTATGAGATAAAAATATTTAGGGCAAAAACAACTGCTTGGTATCAGTCCTAGAATAACTGAATTACATAAATTTAAATTTTGAACATCTCCAGCATTTATAAGTTAAGAGTACATAATTTTATAAGGAACTGACAGCAGGGAGAGTTTTTGCGTATTACTAAAGAGAATAGTTGTTTCTACATAGCAAACAATCTATATTTTTCCATTCCTCCTTGTCTCTTAAAGGGTTTTAATACTTCATCTGAAACGGTACAGTTTCAATGTGGTGCTCTCCCTCAATCACAAAGTAGGGCAGCAAGTGGTTATTCCAAGATTTTTGACCCTGCAGTCACACTGTACAGAAAGCACAAGGCCCCCACTTAATCTTGGATGGAGTGCACAATCAGCCATGTGAGTTCTTCCACTTATTCTAGTAATAGTATTTATAGATTGGTTTATTTTTGTTACAGTGAAATTTTAATTGATTTGTTTAACAGTCTTTGGATACAATTGATACAATATACATTCAAATATCAGCCCTGAAATAATGGACAAAAGTCTAGAGAATCTAGATTTTTCTAAATTATTAAATTAAGTGGTGACTGTTGGGAAAAAGTGAGATGTTGTGATGCTGATCTATAAAACAACATTGTAGAGAACTCAGATTTAAAAGGTTTCCATAAATTTTGTGCCAGCTGGGACAGTTAATCCAAAGACTGCTTGCCATAGTTTCTTAAAACTGAAGCATAAACTTGGATCCGCATTAAAATGGCTGTATGTAATAATTTTCCAAAATAAATACTACTTTTCTTTTAAATCAGTTCTCGGCCATTAAAAGTGTCCCAAATGGCGAATTCCTGCTCTGTAATGACTTCTACACCTTGTCGGTGAGTAGTATGATTTTGAAGTATCTGAAAAGAAGACCAAAATGCTTAAGCCTGTAGAAATTGATTTTGCACTAAATATTTGCCCTCTATTTTAGAAAATTTGGTGCATTATTTTATATTGTTAATATCAAGTTTTGTAACTTGGTTGGTTGCTGAATTAAATGAGGTCATTAAGGGAGGACTGCCTGTATTCTGATTCAGTAACGCCTTTACTAATGTATTGTTAAGGCACTAATTACTCTGGATAGATCACATGGTAGCTTTATGGGAACATGTTTGTTTTCCTTTACCAGAACTGAGAAAAATACAGTGAATACAAGATTAATATTTTAAAATATATTAAATATTTAATGAGAGCATTACAAATTCTACTATGAAATGAAGTTTTGCATGAAACATTCTACTTAATATACTTAAGTAATAATATAATATATATATGCTCCAGTTCATATATACTGGGCTATTATAAAATGTCACTTTTGTAAAACAAGAAAGTTTGACTCCAAATTTATCCCAATTCACTTTTTCTGCTCAAGAAACCCAGGAATATTAATGTTCGTGATATAAAGAATTTCTAAATGTTAGATTGAGCGAGTGTTTCAAATAGATTTTGCAGAGGATTAGTTTTTGAATAAATCTTTATACTATATTCTTGGAATTATAGTTTGCCATCTGCCTAGCTTTTCTATGAATGTTTTTGTAAGCTGATATTAATCAGCATCATTAGAAGGCTTTTTTGAAAGGGTGAATTAATTTTTTTTGTTTCTTTTTCAGAAAATACTCATTCAAAAATAAAGGTCATATTTTAAATTCTTTGGATTCAGACAGTGAAGAAGAACCACTAAAACGTCCTGTTGCAAACAGTCAGAAACAGTGTGATTTCCAGAGCAGGGAACAGCAGCAAGAGGAGCTTGAGAAAGTAAGAAAACAGCTGGTAGAAGAAGAATGTATGGTGATCACATAACTTTTGGGGGCAATTAGATGCAACATTAGTAACAAACTTTTGAGTTGCGAGGTTTTGTCAATACAAATAAACCCGTCGGCACTAGGAAGGCAGGAGAAGACAGGAAACAGCCAGGTTCTCTTGCACTGTTATACATATGTGACATCCCCTCCTATCCTCTCCTGATCCCCAGCAACCCTGTAAGCTGGAGTTGCAGCCAGGTGCAGTATAGTTCTCCTTCCAGAAAAGCAACAGCTTTGCAGCAAAACCTGATGGTTCAGTGAACCCTCTGCAGTAGTGGGAAAAGGCAAGAAAGGGTCAACTTCCAGCATGCCATGCATATGTAAGCAGTGTGCCAGAAACCAACCCTATCCTGCCACCACCCAAAGCCCACTGGCATGCTACCAGTGCAAGGCAAGAACCGCACTGCACTGCACTTTTTGTTTTTGCTGGACTTGCAAACAAATCACACCTACGGACACTGTCTGGAACATAAATCATTCATAGAGGACTGTATTGTTTTTATCTTTTAAGAGTGGCTGCAGATGATATGACGAAATTCTTAAGAGGAGCAAGGCTGAAATTGTTTGTTTGTTTGATTATTTATTTATTTAATACAGCGTATCTTCACTCAAAGTCAGACTTTTCTCTAGTGATGTCAGAACAATTCTGTATATCAAAGCAGTGTTGAATTATGATTGTATGTTCAGAATGTATTTCTTTTTTTATATTTTACGTATGTTCATTTTACTGTGGTTATTGGTGTAGTATCCTGAAAGAGAATGAATCCCAGTGAGTCTTGCCTTTATTTATTTGCAGAGCTCAAAGAAAAGTAAAACAGAAAATCCCAAACCCCCAGAGAATAGTGGGCTCGAAACAATGACTGAAGATGAACTTCTAGCAGCTGTCCTGGAGATTAGTAAACGTGAAGCATCACTATCAAGCAACGATGAAGACAAGCCAACAAATAGTCCCGATACTGGCTTTGGAGATGATGAGATGCAAGAGTTGCCAGATAATATGGAAGTTAAGGACACTGATAAACCCAAAACTACTGCAGAGTCTGGTAAGAGGGGAAGAAAAGGCTAGAATTTGAGTGACAGTATATGGAGTGGGATGGTGAGCCGCTAAGCTGTTCTCCTTCTCAGATTTCTGACTCTTCAGTAGGTTACAAAAAGCCATCCGTTGATTTGGTGACATTACAAAATGGACAGTTTCATTTTAGTTTTTATTCATTTATTGTTATTTTAGAGGTGGGAGATGAGAATAGTAGGATGGAAATCAGCAGAATTGCAAACACACTCCCATTCCTACTTTTATTTTCATCCTTTTTTTGCCTCAAAATCACTCTGCTGAAATTCTATTGGATAGGCATCTCATTTCAGCTGAAATTAAACTCCAACTCTTAATGGAGTGGGGATGGTCTACCTTCCTGAACTATTATATTTTAATCTCATCTTTATTTGGGGAAGGAGAAAGGCAAGGGCTGTGCTACCAATAGACAAAATTATTTTGAGTCTATTTTTATTATTGTAAAATTATTTGTATTAAATTGCATTTTAGAAAAGATTGAATAACTATGTCATAATGCCTAGCATCTTAAAATGTGCAGTGAAGTTTACGTATGGCATATTTCATTATACAATTGACATAATTGTCAATAACATTCAACTAAATTGGAAAATGAAGCAAAATTCTTTTTTTATTGTAGGGATGTCTTTTAAAAATCTTTAATCACAATTTTGAAAGGCAAGAGCAAAAATGGGAGATAAATTTTACATACTGATTTCCATCTCATTCTGGTGTGTATTTCAATGCTTCAATTACACAAATGTCTTAATCAGAAAACAGTAAATAAGTACTGAAAGCAATTCTTTCCTTTCTCCCCTTATCCTTTTTTCCCAAAATGATCACTGACTAATATGCTCATTTTGCTCTTGAGATCTGAATAGTATGAAAAAGATTTATCCCAGGAATATGGCAGTCTGTTGTCCTGGGGCTGCAGTAAGTTCTCAGTTTCTTTCTTTTTCTGCTGAAAATCGCCAGCATAGTTTTCTCTTTTTATGAGGTAATGATGATATAAGCATTAATATGAGAACATAAATGTGGATACAAAACCTAGTCCAGCTTCTTGTTCACCTGTGTGATAGGCTTCTGTGGCCACCCTCACACACATCTCTATTAAATGCAGCGGTCATTAAAGGGTTATCCATCCTTAAGTTACCCAGCTGCAATTCAGATAGCAGCCCCCCCTCCCCCCAAACTCCTGCAAAAAAAATTAAGACACCATTTTGTTTCCATAGGTTATGCCAACTTGACCAAGGTAACTAAAGATTTTGATGAAAATAAAGAAAACAAAACTCCAGAAGGCACTCAGGGGGACGTTGATTGGCTGCAACAGTATGATATGGAAAGGGAAAGGGAGGAACAAGAACTACAGCAAGCTTTGGCTCAGAGTCTCCAAGAACAAGTAAGAACCAGTGCACCTTTCGTGATGATACGTGACTGTCTCACTATTTCTAGGGAGAGAATTCTTTGTAACCACACTTTTATAATGTGGCACTGCATGATTTTGTTTCATAATTGCAAACTTAGAAACCTATTTTTATGAACAAGGTTTTTATAGAAATTATTTAGCAAAGATATGTTTTACTGAATTTTGTGCATTTTTTAAAAACATCAAATTTAGCACATTTGGATTTGGAAGTCTACTGAGGTCATTGTACATCAGAGATGCTCTTCTGTAATATTTTTCTTATATAGCAATAGCACCTAAATACCACTTCACATTGCTTTACAGCCCCCTCTAAGTGATTTAGAGAATCAGCCTATTGCCCCCAACAATCTGGGTCCTCATTTTACTGATCTCAGAAGGATGGAAGGCTGAGTAAACCTTGAGCCAGTGAGACTCTAACTGCTGAACTGCTGATAGTCAGCAGAATTAGCCTGCAATACTGCATTCTAACCACTGTGCCACCACGGTTCTTACATTTTGTTTCCAGCTATTTTATTTTCTCATGGTCTTTCAAACATTATTACTTCTAATAAATTCCCTAATGGCCTTTCTCATATTTTCTCATATTTTTGATAAAAATATTTTTTATTGCCAGGAAGAAAGAGATCATAGGTTTTCTTTCTGTGCTCTTTGTGTAGTTAAAAATATAACTTATAGTAATCTATTTTGATTCCATGGTTTCTCCTCATTTATTAGTTTAGTATTCAAGAATCCATATTTAAATTATTAAAGTTATCCATCCCATGTTGGAATCTCCTTTCTCCTAAAGTATATCTTGGAAAAAACCAATTCCAGAGTTAAGAAAAATAGTTTTGGGAAAGTTTTGCTTTTGTTGTCTCTTTTGACATGATATCCATAATGAAACAATTTTTCATTTTACTATAATCCTGCTCCTTGGATGAGATTTTTGTTAACCTAAGTCTCAAAGACCCTTGAAACCTGCACAAAACTCCCAAAATATAAATAAAAGCAATTTAATCACAATCCACAAATATTAATAAGCCCTGTCTCTCATTTTATTCAGCCTCTGCCTGAAATAGGTAAGGTGGATCATAGATCTGTTTTGATTTAAGTACAATATATCAGTGATGGCAAACGTTTTTCTTACGACGTGCCAAAATTGCGCGCTATCGCACACATGTACCCACTCAATCTCTGCCCACATGTGCATGCGCACAAACCCCCCGTCCGCACATGTGTGAGTGACCTTTCTCCAGGCTCTGGAGGATTTCCTGAAGCCTGGGGAGGATGAAAAACTCCCCCAATGGGCCAACTGGAAGTTTTAAAATGATCCATTTCCGGCTTCTGGGGGGCCACAGGAGCTGTTCTCACCATCCACAGGCTTTAGGAAAGCGTCCGGAGGCTGGGAAGGGTGAAATACAGCTCCAATGGGCCAACTGGAAGTTCCCAAACTTCTGTTTGGCCCGTTGGGGCCGTTTTTCATTCTCCCCAGCCTCCGGAGGCTTTCCTGAAGCCTGGAGAGGGTGAAAACAGCCAGAGCTGACAATTGGCGTGCCGCCAAGTATGGCTCCATGTGCCATAGGTTCGCCATCATGGATCTATATGATAATGATGCCAATGTTTATCATTTATTCCCAGGTTGAGCAGACAATGCAATCAGAGTTCTAACCTGGTGCCTAGAGGCTGTAAGAAAGTAGATTTGATGGGTGGGAAACACCATGCAACTTAATCGTCAGCACGTAGCATGTAATTACAGCACTTGTAATTGTGGCAATCACATGACACTGGGGTCATTTGATTGCCACTTGCAGCCTTTCCAATCAGCTTCTGACAAGGGGGGGGGAGTCAATGGGAGAGGTCAGATTGGTTTAACGACCACAGGAAAAAGGTAAATAAAATTGGGTATCATCATGCAATGACTCACATAACAGCCTCACTTTTTTATTGGAAAGAAAGATGGGAATATGTGAAAGGTGTCTCTTCAGGCACCTTTGCATAGCTTGGAAGGCCCCATTTGCACCCTGAGGAGCTGTCTGTAAGTATGGTAAAAAAACAACAACAGCAGAGTACAGCCCTTCTGAGATATCCTTCATTTCAATACTAGTTTCTTAAATATACTTTTATAAATATTTACTAATGCATAAAGAAACAAAATGGACATGGAAGCATATGTGAATAGGTTAAGAAAGAAGAAAATTTTTCAAATGTGTTCGTCCATTTGTTGTTTAGCAGTGAGATGAAAGGCATCTAAACCTACAAAAGCCATGTAGCTGCAAGCCTTTGATATTCTAGGGTTTTCCCCTTAAATTAAGGCAATTTCTCCTATACTGTTTATTCAGGAATGTATGGTCTACCCAGCTAGAATTGAATACACCATGCATTTAGCTACATAGAGGGAAAAAAATGTTCTTGGACTTTGTCGGGAAGTAGTTCACATTCTTGCTGATAGCATGTGGTGAGATTAGGGACTTGCTGTGTTGCATACTAACCTCGTGCTGTATTGGTGGGAAAAATATAGCAATTATAAAAATAAGAAGTGTCTCAGAGAACTAAGCTTGAATCTCTACCCCAGCAGGAGGCGCGGGAGCAGAAAGAGGATGATGATCTTAAACGTGCCACTGAATTAAGTCTACAAGGTGAGATACACGACAGAAAAATGGACATCTTTTAAAAGCATAATTTAATTGTTCAAGTAAGGGTGAAATTTCTTTTTGCAATTCAAATAAACTCTAGTGGTCGGCATTGAGTACACAGCATGTAGCCATTCCTCTCGGCTTGAAAAGTAGGCATAGGTGGCTACCCAGAACCCCCAAATATTCCCAGAATGTAATTTTCTAATTTCAGTAAATCTCTATGTCACCATTTTTATTTTAAAATATTAAATTGGTCTCTTTTCTGAAGCTAATGGTACATACAGCTTCAATGATATGTAATATATGCCAAAAATCCACATTAAATTGAATATGAAAAAGTACTGATTGGCATCAAATGTTGTATAGGGAAACTACAAACAAAAATAGTTAACATTTTAGCCATTGGTATGAAGTGGATATGCTGCTACAACCCTGTAAACAAGCAGAATATAGAGTCTCAGCAATTTTCAGTGGCTTCTTCTCCAATCTGTTTTATTTCTCTAACCACAATTTGACTATATCTTAGCATGCTCAACTCTATTTCATAAATCCCAAGTGAGATAAAAGCAAGCAAGTCTGCCCCGGATTCCAAATTTGTGAACAATGAGAATGAGAGGTTTATGCTGAAAGGTTTATTGGTTCTATGAACTGTAGATTTAATTTCCTGTTATTCTTCTCAGGTTTGACGTTCTGCACAGCAAGTTATAAAAAACTAGCAAGAGTTATGTATTTTAGTTCAGCCATGGTTCCAAAGTAGGGCTAGTTTATATAGCAGTGGGAGATGAGCAGTAATTTTTTCAAAATATTTTATGCATTTTGCTATGATAGTTCACTGAAACTCTTTTACGTTAAGGTGTTATATAAGAGTTTAGTATAATTTTTCTTTCTCGTTGCAATATATCATGGTTTTTTTTTCATTGATGCAAATCAGTTTATGTGTTTCCTTGGCATCATCTTACTTTTTAAGTTAGTGCAAAACATGTAAAAACTGCATTTTTGAAAATAAAGTTTTTCCCTTTATAAACTGATCTGTTTGCATTCTAAAAATCTTTGTACCTATTGTATATTTAATGCTTGCTGTGGCTCTGAAGATTTAATATAGTAGATTATTTCCTTTAATAAAGAGAGGCTAACTATTTTGCCTTTTTAGTGAGATAGTGTATCATGCAGTGGAATGTAAAGTTTCATCATCTCTGTTTTATGCACAACATCAGGAATCTTATGCAGTATCCTTTTCATGCTGTTTAGAGTTTAACAGTTCTCTCCTGGATAGTCTTGGCTCTGATGATGACTCTGGGAATGAAGATTTTCTAGACATGGAGTACTCTGAAGCGGAAGCTGAGGAACTGAAAAGAAATGCTGAGGTGATGATCTGGGAAACCAGGGGAAGAACACTAGCATGTTTAACCGGTGGTAAATGCTTAAGCAAGGTTTCATGGCTTGGTTAGTTCAGTCTGCATAATATGGCACCCTTGGTCATCTTTATTAAGCTTTCTCAACGATGACCAACAATGAGCAACAGTGAATTGTTGATAATATCGGCCCTTGGAGATGCAGTTTCAAACCCTTACTTTAGAGTAGACTAAAAACAATTTACCGGGTTTTTCAGTGTATAAGATGCACTCCCCCTCCCCCCCCCAAAAGTGGGTGGAAATGTCTGTGTCTTATAGAGTGAATGTTATCAAAGCCCCGCCCACCCACTGGCCCCCCACCCTTCCGCCTCTGCCTCCGAGCAGTTTGCCTCCTTGCAGCAAACAGCCTGGTCAGCTTTAGCCCAGCCTGATTTAGCACGAGCAGCTGATTGGCGGTTGGATCTGCCTTCTGGAATACCACTTATTAGCTGTTCCGGCTACGCCGCCACACGTTCCATTTTCAGCCTCTGCGTGTCCCATTTTTGCCCCGTTCCAGGAGGGGATAGGCAGCAGCTATCCCTGCCACCTGGAGGCCGAAAACAGGGCACGCAGAGGCATTGATAGGTGGCAGCAGTGATCCCTGCAACCTGGAACAAAATTTTTATTGCTAAGTGAAACATTTGTTAAGTGAGTTTTGACCCATTTTACAACTTTTCTTGCCACTGTTAAGTGAATCATTGCATTTGTTAAATTAGTAACACAGTTGTTAAGTGAATCTACCTTACAAATTGGCTTTGCTTGTCAGAAGGTGGCTAAAGGTGATCACATGACCCCAGGATACAGCAACTGTCATAAATATGAAGTCTGAATTTTGTTAACGTGACTATGGGGATGCTAAACGGTCATAAGTGTGAAAAACAGTCACATCATTTTTTTCAGTGCTGTTGTAATTTTGAACGGTCACTAAATGAACTATTGCAAATCAAGGACTACCTGTATTTAACTGATTTTTTTTAAACACATTTTTTATAAAGCCTGATTTGAGTTAACTACAAATTTGAAATGAATTATTCTAGTGTTTGATACAGTGTGTCCTAAGTATGCTATAAAGTCTTTTATAATGTTAAATGTCTGATATATTCAGAAGCAAACCAAACTAATAGGAGAATTCTTTCACAGACAGGAGAGCTTCCTAATTCATATCGTCTAATTAGTATTGTAAGTCACATTGGAGATACCTCCTCTTCAGGTAAGAAAAAGGCTGTGGTTTTTTATCATTCTTGTTGTTTTTCTAAGTTGTGTTTTGGAGGCCTTTTCAGGTAACCAGAATTGAAGATGAAGAAAGAAATGCAATAAAAGTAGTTAATTTTGTATGCTTGATTTTAATCCATCCATCCATCTATCTGTCTGTCCAGCCATCATATTTATAGGGCTCCCTATCTCACAAAACATGACTCTGGGCAACTAAAATAAAAACTATAAAACTAATATAAAAATAACCAACAATTAACAAATGCTGATATTATGATTAAAACAGTTTCCATACATGTTTTACAAAGTGGGGGGGGATTAAACATTTTGTTATTTATTCATCAATAAATCTGGCACATAAAAAGATGTTGAAGCGCAGTAAAAATGAGTCACATTTAAAATAATAAAAGCAAATTTGTCTGCAGAAGATGTTATTTATTAGATACTTCGGCCTGTATATTTCTGCGTGAAATACATCAGAAGCCCAAATGGTACAAGAGGCCTGCCTTCTCTGCTGTAACACCTGCCCTATGGAAAATTCTCCCTGTAGCCATTAGGTTGGCTGGTTTTTTGTAAGACCCTCAGGACTTGGAGCCCCAAGTATGTGAAGGCCCCACCCTTTGCTGTACTAGTGACTGTCAATTGTGATATCTTCCTCAGCTATTGTGTGTTTAAATTTTTTATATTTGTAACAGGAATTTATTAAAAAAATACTTTGAAACAGTTTGCCTCTCAAACTCACTTATTGAAATGGACAGCACATGAATTGAATGAATAACAAAATAATTATTTTTGTCTGTTTCATTCTTTTTAAGGTCACTATATTAGTGATGTATATGACATTCGCAAGCAGGCATGGTTCACATACAATGACCTGGCAGTATCAAGAACTCAAGAGGCCTCTGTCCAGAGTGATAGAGACCGAAGTGGCTATATCTTCTTCTATATGCACAAGTAAATATTATTTATATTATTTACTGCTTGCATGTTCTATTTCATTTCCATCCTTGTGAAAAGATGAAAAATACTCTTCTCTTCTCCCCCCACCCCAACCCAGCTCCCTCATTTCCTAGCTCTTGCATGGTTTTTCAGTATGAAAATTGTAGGAATTTTACAACTGTCGCAGGGAGAATATTGTGTTAACATAGCCTTCTACCATATATTTGTGTAAAGAACTGAATAGACAAGGTAAAAGAAGATATTTCTGAAACCTACATTGTAGAATTGTTTTATTTAGATTTCCAGCTCGTGCATCTTGTGGAAAAATACCAGAATGAAGACCACTTAACAAGAAATAGTTCTTAAAACAAGAGATGGGTTCTATGTGAACTTTTTAGGGACTGGAGAGGTACCAGGCTCGATAAGAGTCTCCAACTGGAATTAGTCCAGCGTTGGCAGAAGTTATAAAAGTGGAAGGTAGCTCCAGTAATTTGGAGCCATTACACAAAATGGGATATTGCAGTCATGGCTTTTGGCATTGATTCTTTAAGAATTCATACCAAGCCTGATCAGCTAGATCTTGAGTCATGAGATAAAAAGTTTGGGTGTGTAACAGAGAAAGAGATAAACAAAGGGTTTAAAAGTTTTTAATTCAGAAAACAAACCTGCATTCAAATGTCCTTATGAACATCTCTGTGTAAGAAGCTGGATTATACTGTACTGTGTAGAATCTCTATTACTTCTTTTAAAACATTCCTTTTAAGTGCCATCTTGGGTACATCATATGCCTACGCTGCTCTATGTAGATTTTCTTTGGTTTCTAATGTGTTCTGTTCTCTAGGGATATATTGGATGAATTGCTTGAAACAGAAAAGAGCCTGCAACTGCCTGGCACAGAAGTGGGGAAGCCAGTCTGAAGAATGACCCTTTACCTGAGCACAAAGAGTTAAGAACTTTTGCCTAATGCACAGGAGACAAACCTGAGGAACTCGGGGCATAGTTGAGAGACAAGCTGCTTCAGATATGAAAGGGCCATTCCATCCCTTTCTTTGAACTTCAGCAGTCAATCTTCTGTTATCCAGATGTTTTTTTTAATTGTTTTGGTTTTGGTTTTGTTCTCTGTTGAGCTACTCAAATAATTGTACCTGCAGCGGAGACGATCAAGCTAGAGAATTTAAAAACTTCTTCCAAAACTTATAAAAGCATAGTATGAGAGAAGACCAAAAGATCACCTATTATTAACAAATGGAGAAGATCTTACACATAGGTTGACTTTCTTTCTATGGAAGAAAAGGTGAGAAAAAAGCATAAGCTATACTACAATTATACTATGCCCTGAAAAGTGCAGGTGGCTGATTGGTTAAATGGAAGGATTCGTCTTCAAATGGACTTAAACACCTATGATTTGTAACACTCCAGAATCCTTCATTTTCATCATTTCAAATAATATATACATTTATGTATATTTTAACTTTTTAAAGTTTTTATTCTTTTTGAAGGCATTAGTTTCCAAATACTGTCATTTGCAGAACAGTTCCCTCTCCCCTTGAGTGTGCATGGGTTTGTGTATATATATATATATATTTCTTGTGTTTCATGGAACAGCTGTGCTGGTTGGGTGGTGATCGGCAATCCCTTTCCGATGCTAATCAGTAAATGAAACAGAAATAGTTCAACTCTGCACTGGCTTCCAGAGCTGTATTGTGCTTGAAAGTGGGCAAGGAATATGGCGAAAGGAACATGGAAATATAACAGTTTCTTCTTGTGCGGTTGGAAAAAAAACAAAACTCTTAAATTATCAGCATTTGCAAAAAAAATTCAGAGCATCAATAGAGGAGTTGACACTTAAAAGTGTTTGAATAACTTGCTTATATTGGCAAAAATTATATAGGTGCTCGACCCTCATTTTAGTGCTAGAAGTTAATAACTGTTATACCATTTCCACTTTCATAGCAATGAAATTGCTAATAATTGAGATGTTTCTTGATTTGCTTCATAGTAAAAATATTTTCTTTGAAAGAGATAGCAGCTACATGGAAAAATGTATTTTACCCCTACTTGTTGGGGATTTTTATGTTCTTTACTATTAGAACCTTCTGAAACTACATTTTGAGAGTAGACACGAGTGACATAGACAATAGAATTATTTGTTGCTGAAAGGTTTTAAGATTATTGATAATTGCAGCCAGTATTGGAGAACTCTAAATACATAAATAGAAGATACCAACAGAGTAAAATACTATCTGATGTAGAAGACAAAGTTCTCAAAAACTACACTGCACCAAAGCATAATATGCTAACTTCTGTCGTAATTTTGTACTGTTCACAAAGGTATTTCGGTGTGTTTTTAACAAAGAATAAAGGGATTTTCTTTGTAAAGAAGAGTATCTCAGAATGTGATAGTCTTGATTCTAGAGTAAGGCTAGCTCTAGTCTGTTAATGAAAAAAAAACCTTCAGATGTTTGACAGAATCTGGATTTCTATTTGCTTGAGCAGTTATCAATACAATTCAGGAAAAAGCAGGATTTGTATTGCACTGATAGCTGAACTTCCATTCAAGTGAATGTTACTGAATAATTGGTTCCTTCTCTGCCCCCCATCCAACTCCAGATACATCTTAGATTTCCTTATGAGTGGAATAGGAGGGGGAGCATTTTTCTCCAGTGCTTGTTGTGGTCTCTTGAGAAGGGGCTCTGGAGAGTAGAGGCCTTTAAATATAAGGGGAGGTGGCAAACTCAAGTTCGGGGGAAAAAAGAAATTCAAATAAAATTACATCTCCCATTCTCCCTTCTGGCAGGAGGTGGTGTTAGCTTTCATTTCCTGCTCTGAATGGAAGGGTCTTATACAACCCATTGTAATTATGCAGTTATGTTTTTGGTTCCATACTTAACAGTGAAGCCAAATTAACTAATATATATTCAGTTTCGAACTTGGTGTCTTCTATAATACAATGCAGAATTGCCCCTAGTGTGTAAAGACTGATTTGCTTCATCTAAACTTGAAAAGTATGTAGCCTGAGATAAATTCATGTACCTTTGGTAGAAAACAATTTCTCATTCAGTAAGAAGTGGTGACTGTTAATCCTGCCTGGATTGCATTTTACAAAGATCAAATTCTGTGGCAATGCAATGAATTTGTGCTGCAGTTCATCTATTTTTCTTATATGTTTTAACATTTAATTCTGAAACTCCTGACCATACTGGATTATATTTAAACCCTCATTAAATGGTTTATCATATTTCCTTTTGAGAAATTATACCAAGGACCCTAGAAAATCTCTGGGGAACCTGAACTGCAACTGCTGGTATTTTTAAAAAAATTCTTGTTTAAAAAAGGAATTGGATTTAGTTATACTATATTTCTGGAACAGCATGATATGGCACACCTCTAGATATCTTAATTCTAGGATTACTGATTTTAGATTTTGAAGTGAGGCCTAGCTTTAACCATAAATTCATCCAGTAGTGGATGAACTTCAGCATATTTTAAATTCCTCTCTTCCTTCTTCTTATATCTGTCAAACCTTTTTCTGCACTTATTTTTTATACGAGAAATAGCCATAACATGTTTGCACTAAGTAACTAAATTCTTCTGAAAAGTAAAATGAAACGTGTATATACGTGAATTTAAAAGGTAGCTCACTTTAAAAAAAAACTTTAGAATCACCAAGCATTTATGCCTCTACCGTTCTAAGGAAATGCAAGTCTGCAATTATAGAATATTAAGCAGCATTGCTGCTATTTGGATGAAGCCTAATATTCATATCTGTGACAAGGTACAAAGGTTTCAGGGACATTTCTCTATTCTAAACTGCCTTTTCACTTCCCGAGGACCTGACAGCATTCAAGAATGGCGCTGTATATTAAGGGTCTCTGTTGCTAGATGTGCTAAGAGAAAGCTGCTCGCATTGCAACTAAGTAAAAGGCAGAGTAATTGTTTTAAAATTGCATAAATTAATATTTCACCATGAAGTGAATTATTCTGGGAATAAGATTGCCATGTGTTTCTGAAAAAGAATAGTTGGGTGCTTTTTAAAACCCGAAATAGAAAATTAATAGCCCATGAATGGAAATCAAAGAAAATCCATAACACTTTGCTGTTGACCTGCAGCAGTAACCTACTCCTTTGCTTTTACTTTAAGAAGTTACTTTGTAAAATCTTGGTGGAAGGGAATAAATAAAAATGACAAGGGTACCCTAGCAGCTGCATTGAGAAGATTGCTTTGATAATTATATGTTGGGAATCGCTTTGTATCCCTTGACATAATGTGGAGCAGCAGTTTTCTGTGTTTTAGCAGACCTGTTCTTCTATTCCTCACAATTCTGCTTTTATTCTTTCTTTTTAAATAATGTGTAGATCAATTTCTGAGAAATTAAACGCTCTTTATGAATGCCGAATCTGATTTTTCTTTCCAGAGCAATGCAGTGCCTTGCTACTTTTCTATTGTCCTTGCTGCTATTTGATTACTGTTTTTCTTCCACAAAATTGGCACTACAAAAATCATGGTATTTTTTCACGTTGATTTTGCTTAGATATTCCACATTTTTTATTAATTTAAAATTTGTTCTTGTTTGTTTTAAAAGTGCATAACCATGTTGGAGAAGATATCACTGTATATTTAAAAAGATGCTAAACTTTATTATGGAAAAGAAATGTCCATTAGCAGTGAATTGACGTAATAATGTGATAACTTGCTGTTTACAAACAAGGATAACTCCTCATTTTGCAGGAATAAGTTTTATTTGTACTGGGATACATTTCATAAGAGAACAGTGGTTCCATCTGGAATGCCTTCTGCTTTATGGGTCACCTCAAAGCCTATTTTGGAGGCATATTCATTGGCAATTGAAAACTCTTAACTATAATCATGTAGACAGCTAGGATCATAGATAAAAACAGATTAAGGCAAGCTTGGAGAGACAATAATCCTAGAGCTCTTATATTTACTTCTATTGGCAAAGCTGTGTTTTTAAGCAGTATAAATTAGCTGCTTTTAAGTCATTTCTGGCCAGGTTGCAAGATTGCAATGTCTTTGCTTGAAAGATTTTTGTCCAAAATGTTTTTTTTTAATTCTAAGCAGGAAAATCTTTCAAGGGCAGTTCATCAGAAAAGTAGCACTGGTTCACCCAGGGAGTTTCCCCAGATTAGACAAAATAATTGAGAGTCACTGGAGTGTGAGAAAGAGACACAGTGGAGAGACCGAGTGAGCAAGAGAGCATGGGCAAAAGGGAGATGAACAAGAGCAATCATGGGTGGGTGGAGGGTTGGCACACCTGTCCTATGGTGCAAATAGAGGTTCCCTATAAAAAGAGGGGAGTTGGAAAATTGTCACCCAAAAAGTCAGGTTCTGCTAGATAGCAAAATGTATGGGTCTCATTCAAAAACCAGCCCAACCTCCTTTTAAGAAAAATGGTGGGGGTTGTTTTTTTTTTTTGCCTTCCACTAGCAGGAAATCCACCAATTACTTTCCTGCATCTGTTCCACAATAGTGTTGTTAGGGCAGCCCCATTTGCCAGCTTTGTCACTAAGTCAGATTGGAACTTGGGTATTGGGAAAGAGTAAACAATTTCAACATAGTTTTGGGCAGCTTCATAACTGGAGGAAAGTATGTTAAAGCAGCTGTTCTGGATCTGCACTAAAATCATCTACATTTTTTTTTTTAAAGAAACCCTTTTGTCTTTGCAAAACTGCTAGTGGTAGAAAATTCTGAATGCTTCTGTTACCGAGTTGTTACCAAAAATGACATTAAGGTCTGCAAATGGCTGGAAAATAATGGCAGGCAAATTTCCATTTAGAAAAGTCCTTTTGCCTTCTTGAGAGACGTTTGTTTCCACAGAGGCAGTGCAGCAAAATCCTGTTGGGACATTCCGAAGATCTGAAAAAAATCTTCCTCTGACAAGTATTGCTGTGGAATGGAAGAAAAGCACGTATGTGATAAATGACAGCTAGACTTATAAACAGCGAGAAGTAAATGAAGTAGATTATTAAATATAGGGATGTCCGTCTGTCCCCCAAGTCACAATGGAAGCAACATTTCTATTCTGGTATGGTTTTGCATAATTCTTTGTAAGCTGGACTTACCAAATTTGTTTTTCCAGGCATTATTAAAATCACTGCAAAGATAAAATGTTTACACGTACACCAAACTAGAGTGAGAATATTTTCAGTTGGCTTGTATTCTTTTTTGTTTCATTTATGTTTTAGTCATTTATTTTTTACTATTTTGAACCGCCTATCTCAAAGACGGACTCTGCACGATGTACAATAAAATGTCAACATTTATTTAAAAAGTACAGGTTATCCTTGACTTACAATAGTTCATTTAGTGACCATTCAAAGATGATGACATTGAAAAAAGTGACTTATGAGTATTTTTCACACTTATGACCATTGCAGCATCCCCGTGGTCATGTTATCAAAATTTGAATGCTTGGCAGCTGATTCATATTTATGACTGTTGCAGTGTCCCAGGGTCATGTGATTACCCTTTGCGACCTCCTGACAAGCAAAGTCAATGGGGAAGCAAGATTCACTTAACAACTGTGACACGAAAGGTCGTAAAATGGAACCAAATTCTCTTAATTGTCTCACTTAGCAAAAGAGGTTTTGGGCTCAATTGTCATAAATCGAAGACTTCCTGTCTATGAAAACTAAAATGTTCGAATTAAAATGCTAAAGCTAAACATTTTAGAAGGAGATTAGAATAGTGCTTTATCTTCATACCAGAGTAAAGAAAGTTCCCAAGACATTTAATAAACTTTGTAGTGAGCAGCTGTTTTTTATCCTGGATTTTCAGCAAATATCAACTCTTGAAATACCCTCACTGTCCCCATGGAAATTCTGACTATAGCCCTCTGATCTCACCTCCTTCCGGCTGGGATCTATGTCCTTGGGAAGGTCTTCTCCAGCTACATTCACCAATTTCTCCAAGGGGTATGTAGAGAATGACAACTTGCCAAAAGTTGTCTTGGCAGTAAAAACTTCTTTTCCTTCCAAGATTTCCTGAAATAGAAAAAGGGGAAGCCCTCAAAGCTATTCCCATGTCCATTTTGTCCTTGTTTAAATTTGATAAAAAGGAGTTACAGCCTGGGCTTTTTCTAAATCGATTCTCTTTGA
Organism: Thamnophis sirtalis; assembly: GCF_051295495.1. Taxonomy (NCBI): domain Eukaryota; kingdom Metazoa; phylum Chordata; class Lepidosauria; order Squamata; family Natricidae; genus Thamnophis; species Thamnophis sirtalis. The sequence continues at coordinate 60,657,326 of NW_028261381.1, read as the reverse complement.
AATTGTAGATAGGAGGAGTTGTGTATTTGAAAAGGGACCCTGCGGTGCAAATGACCAATGAACATGCTGTGGTTGAGGAACTTTGAGAGTCATTTAGAGTGTCATTTTAAAAACAAATGGTGTTTGACGCAGCCTAAAAAGGCAGTTTTGTGCTAAAGAATGGCAGCATCATGGAGTCACTCACTATGTGTAAATAGTGAGATCAAGAAGGTGAAATACATGAATTCAAAGGCCCTGCTGCATTACAAGTGAATGAAAAAAAATCATTGCTGTGACCTTTCAAAGCTTTTGGGTAGATTATCAATGCCTAGGGCCCTAGGCCATGGAATCCTTAACAAATTATAATTATTCTGTGCCTGAATCTTGTTTTCAATTTCCTTTACAAGTTTCCTTATTTAGTAACTGCCTTTTTCGTGACTGCAATTATGATGGTGATGAAAAAGTAACTATGACCAGTTCCCATGCTTATGATGACCACCTCAGGTCTGTAAAGTAAAGCAAAGTGGAAGTAAGATTATAAGCACAGTTGCAGTTTCACTTAGTGACCACTTCATTTAGCAACCAACATGCCGGTTTGAATTGTCACTAAATGAGGACCATCAATGTTCATGAAAAACTATTTTAGGTTTAAGAATAAATCTGAATGTTTATGGTGTCATCAGTATTGCTTGAATGGTGATGATAATGGGAAATTTGTATGCATTTAATATACAATTGTCAGAATTGTAATTTCTATATTTTCTTCCATTTCACTGACTTCCCTGCTACCTTTGCACTGTTCCTCCAAATTGGCATATGCACACCAGCAAATACATGAATGTAATAACATTTGATGCCCAGGTAGAATAATGTGCTCTTAGGAGCCCCAAAGGTGCTTTTTCTTGTTTCTCCTTGAAAATGTTTTGCTTCTAATCCAAGAAGACTGTCAGAACTGAAGAAGCTTCTTGGATGAAAAGCGAAACGTCTTCAAGGAAAAACAAAATCCAGTTGAGTTGCCTTTTGAAAAAGCACCTTTGGGACAACCATGACCTGGATGATTTGAGACACTCCCTACGGAGAGTTCATTAAAGTTTATGCCTAATGTTAATTTTTAAAATAGTCCAACATTCCTTGTTCATTGTATACTGTGAGTTCCAAATGTGAAGATCTGGTTGTAAACTAAGCTCCAAATGTTTTTGCTTGACTTGGTTCATATTCCTTCACTTTATTCCTTTTTCTCCTCAACTGAAAGATATTGTATTTCAGGAGTAAATAAATGCAGGCTTCACTTCTTTAAGGTACTGAAATAATTTGAAAGAGGATTTCCTATTCCTTTCACAGTGGAAAGCAGTACAGTATCTTGCTATTAACACTCTGCGTTACTGCTTGCCTTATCAGCCATACTTACAGAAGTGAGTTGGTCAAGGCTATCATCATTGGCAAGTTCAGCTTTCAGTTCTTCATAGGTTTTCTTGCCCTGCAGGAAGACAGGCAGAATTTTGTTTTTTAATTTATAGCTGAAAGCTTAGGCAATGAAAATACCTTAAAGACTTTCCCCTAGCTGGCATTCCTTTCATGAAAATGAAGGTTCTTCCGTATATAAATCTCCCTCCCTCCCTCCCTCCCTCCCTCTCTCTCTCCCCCTGTCTCTCGTGTGTGTGTGTGTGTGTGTGTGTGTGTGTGTGTGTGTGTGTGTGTGTGTGTGTATATATTCTTCTTGCCCATATATACTAGTTGTTCCTGACTCTAGGGTGCAGTGCTCATCTCCGTTTCAAAGCTGAAGAGCCAGAGCTGTCCAAAGACGTCTTTGTGATCATGTGGCCGGCATGATTAATGTTGAAGGTGCACCATTACCTTTCCACCAAGGTGGTCCCTATTTTTCTACTTGGATTTTTACATGCTTTCGAACTGCTAGGTTGGCAGAAGCTGGGACAGTAATGAGAGCTCACTCCATTATGCGGCGGTAGGGATTTGAACCGCTGAACTGCCAACCATTCTGATCGATAAGCTCAGCATCTTAGCCACTGAGCCACCACAAAACACACACACACGCACACACACATGATTTCTGCCCTTTTGTCTCCAGACTACCTTAGTAAAGGAATAGGTCACTTTTCGCATACAGTACAGGCTTCCCAAGTGGGAAGAAGAACTTTTTGTCACTTACTGTCCATTTGAGAGGATCCCATGCTACAAACCAGCCAGTGAATGTTGGAGGTTCATTGCCTTGTTTCACAATCACAATTGGAGTGTCAGGGTCCCGACTGCCTGGGTGAGTCTTCAGGTATTCTTGGGCAGTGACAGCTGCTGCTTCTTTCTCAGCCTCATTTGCATCTTTACCAATCCAGAAATAAACCTATGGGGGGGGGGGATGTCTCTGATCATGAAAAACTGTATGTAGCTTGGACCATTTTTCCAGGATTAGAATTTCAATGCTGAAAATGACTCCAGGTATAAGGAATAAGAACACGCAAACATAAAAATTGGATCAGAATTACTGTATTTTTTGTATAAGATGTACCTTTTTCCCTCAAAAAAGAGGCTGAAAATCTGGATGTGTCTTATACGTTGAATACAGCATTTTTTGCCTCCTGAAACCCCGCCCTCTTTGCAAAAATGGCCATGCAGAGCCTTTAGGAGGCTTTCAGAATATTACTGGGGAGGGCAGAATTGAGCAAAAAACGGTGCATTTTTTGCTCATTTCTGCCTCCCCAGCCCCCAGGAGCACTCTATAAGCTTCCTAAGGGATATTCATGCCCTCTTTTTTTTAAAAAAAAAAATGGGCCCGTTTTCAGGAGGTTTGCAGAGTGCAAAAACCTTTTTTTTAATTATTTGCCTCTTCAAAACTTTGGTGCGTCTTATACTCCGGTGCATCTTATACTCCAAAAAATATGGTATATAAAACTAAAGTTCTGTAAAGACAGAACCTTGCAAAAGAGGACTTTTTAAAAATCAGCTAAATCCTTATTAATGTAAACAATCCAAAAGCGCTCTATTAGAACCTGGTAGGGGTAATTCTCAAAACAACTCTCATCCCATGTCCAAATTTCCATCTGCCTCTTCTCTGAGCAAGAATGTACATTATTTGGGGAATTAAGATGGAATCCGGCACCATGAAGTAAAGCACATTTAACAAATTAGGAGCAGAAGTGTATATAACTGGTGGCTTTCTGGTGTTAATTAAAAAGAGTTAAAGTCTTCCAACAAACACATTGGCTGGAAGTATGTTTGTTACAAATTGGAGGGCAGCTTACATTGAGAATATGGTAATAAAGGATATTTGTGTCAATGGAGAGTTAATGGGCAAGAGAGTCAAATAATGAAAGTGCTTGGAATAGAAGCAGGAAAGTAGGTAAAACCACTGCCATTACTTCCTCCAAGAGAGTCAGGAATACTAGCCCTAACCTGCCTCTTCCCCTCCTTCAGGTACATAGGGAAAATTTATGCAATGGAAATAGGTATACAATTAGGGGGAAATCAGGATTCTGAAGCAATGAAGTATACCTGGATAAACAGTTCTTCCTGTTAGACATTTACCTTCCCTAAATGCAAACTTACTTTAATAGCTCAAAGTAAGATTGAAAGATTCTTATTTGTGTATACCTTCTGGTGAATGAATAAAACATCATCACACACATTCACAAAAATACACAACACGGCTGGCCAGTGAATCCTAGCTTTGGCAATTATAGATAAGGGATTTATTTTTGTTTGGTTTGGTGGCTTTATCTGGCAGGTAACTGCACAATTTAAAAACTGATTCCTGCAACCAGTTCTGCAAATCAGAAAATATATAAGTATTACTGAAAAAGATATTTGGTACATATATTCCATGGGGGTGGTATTAGAAATGGTCTGCAGATTCACATACTTAAGAGTGTGTGTGTGTGTGTGTGTGTGTGTTTTCCTATTAGATTGGCAGTTGAGTGCTTTTTATTTTTGGATCCAGTTTTCTGTATGTAGGTTGGCATAAAGTTAAGGCAGAGCCTGGCCCCTGCAATGATATTCTGGCTTTTTAATTGGCTTTTACATAGGTTTTGCAGAAGAGTGCACTGATTTCATTTGAAACAGACACATTTTGCCACTTCTATGGCAGGGATAAGCAATCTTTTGTTTCAAGCTCAACTACTCTTGTCAAAGATGATGTGTGTTAGGCCTATTAGAGACTACATGTATTTTACTATGTGTTGCCATGGAAAATTATGTCTCTGTGGTCTGTCAACTAGCAACTGAATTTCAATTGTGACAATCTCCGCAGAGTCCCGAAAAGGAGAAGTAAGGATTAGGTGACGTCTGGTGTTCTGTGAGGTACCCACTGCTGCCATACAGTGGAAAAAGCAGAAAGGGAAGCAGAAATTGGTGTTTGGTACCAGAGAATTATTCCAATAAGCATTCTCTTCCTAAGCTACTCAGTTGTGATTTACGGGGGATGACAGTTATGAGAGTGAAGTGAGAACTGTGAAAAAAAGCGGAAGTGATGAAGGGTGAGAGGAAGAGAATATTCTGTTCTGAGAGTTCTTTGAGAATATAGCACAGGCAACTGCAATCAACTGCAGACTATATTAATAATCAGATCAGATGGGATGTGGGTGGGCATGCAAATTGCTCAATAATAGGAGGCACCTTTGATTCAATTATTTCTGGAAGAAAAATAATCTCTGTGGATAAATGTCTTCCTCTATCTATTGCATCTTCCACGTTCATACCCACCTGGTCCCAGGCATCCAGCAAGAACACGTCATCTTGTTCTAGATCATCCTGAGTAAAACTTGTGATCTCCGTGGCAAGGAACTTGCCTGTCTTATTGGAACACTCAAAAAGCCGAGGCGTGATCGAAATAGTTTCTTCTTGCAATCTGCGTAAAATAGATAAAGCAATTCGAGGTGCTGCTGGAACAACAACCTGACAAATATGGGGAAATTTTGATACAGTAAAGGATTTAGCCACTCAGCAGCTTTGAAATGGGTGCTGCCTAGAGCAGAGAGATGGCAGGGCAGAAAATGATTAAGAGCTCTCTGCTACTGCTGCTCAAACTCTTCCTATTCAACCATAATCACAGCCCCGGTTTTTATGAATGAAACATAACGGTTATCAAGTTGCTCCTTGAATTCAACAAACTGACTACAGCCCATAGGTCACTTCTTCACTGTTGTTCCCCTGCTTCCCTATTTGAATTCTGACAGAATTCAGTTTTGGTCGCCAGGATATAAAAAAGATGTGGAGACTCTAGAAAGAGTGCAGAGAAGAGCAACAAAGATGATTAGGGGACTGGAGACTAAAACATATGAAGAACGGCTGCAGGAACTGGGTATGTCTAGTTTAATGAAAAGAAGGACTAGGGGAGAAATGATAGCAGTGTTCCAATATCTCAGAGGTTGCCACAAAGAAGAGGGAGTCAAGCTATTTTCCAAAGCACCTGAAGGTAGAACAAGAAGCAATGGGTGGAAACCAATCAAGGAGAGAAGCAACTTAGAACTGAGGAGAAATTTCCTGACAATTAGAACAATAAATCAGTGGAACAGTTTGCCTCCAGAAGTTGTGAATGCCCCAACACTGGAAGTTTTTAAGTTGTTGAATAACCATTTGTCTGAAATGGCATAGGATTTCCTGTCTAGGCAAGGGGTTGGACTAGAAGACCTCCAAGGTCCCTTCCAACTCTGTTATTCTATTCTAGAATTGCCTGATATCAACAAGACATTAGCTAAAAACCCAACTGGGTCTCCAAAGCCCAAAACATGTCAATTGTTCAGCTGGCTTTAAAGGTGTTGTTTTTTAAACAGACTGTGTAGATGTAATCCCCAGAACTATGAGTGTTCTGCAGTTCTGACTGAAGATTAAACTTATGGCTGTTGTATCCAATTCTGGCTTTATCACTACGAAAGACTATGGCTTGGCTACGGGAGTTCAGAAACAGATGTGGTTAAACAGAAGTTTTAAGGCGGGGATAGGCTCAATGGTGGCCTTTTAGGTATAGAACTAAAACTCCCAGCATCCTATGGTTCCCATATGTTGGAAGAGTTGGGAATTGGGAATTGATAGACCAGAGTTTCAGACATCCCTGATGTAGCCTGAGCAAATAGCAGTAGCAATAGCACTTAGATTTACATACCACTCCATTCTATAGTGCATTTACAGCATTCTCTGGGCAGTTTACAACATCAGCACATTGCCTACAACAATCAAGGTTTTCATCTTACCGACCTCGCAAGGATGGAAGGCTGAGTGAATCTTGAGCTGGCCAGGATTGAACTTCTGGCAGTCTGCAGAGTTAGCCTGCAATACTGCATTCTAAACACTGAGCCACCACTGCAAATATTGTTTGCACAGCACTAGGGTAGATTGCTCCTCCCCCGCTTTATTGGTCACCTCTTCCAGATGCTTGGAAGATGTTACCTTTTGTTGTTGGCATACTGAGACTTTCCACCTAGTGCAACCCAGAACGCTGCAGGCTCCTGGCCTTCTGCTATCACAACTTTCTCTGTCCTGGAGATCAGGTCGGAAACACTCTTGGCCATCTCTCGCTCGTCCCCACTGCAGCCCTGTGGAAAGAACTAATGTGGTAAATTGTAAAAAATGATCAAGAGATGATCTGAACTGTGCTACTTTTTAAACCATACTTTGCCTCTTTCTCTCCAGCTTGAGATTTAGATGCCAGTTATGGTCCCCATCAGTGGTGGGTTGCCAATTTTTTTACTACTGGTTCGGGCGTGCTCTTGCATGTGCTCCCCCACTCGCAATGCTTCTGCGCTGTCGCTACTATTAGTTCGGCCAAACTGGGAGCAACCCACCTCTGGTCCCCATCCTCTTATTAGGAAACTATGGCCCTTAGGAATTACTACCCATCCACTTACTTAGTCCTTGGTTGACACATATCCTTGTTTATTAAATTCTACTTTCTTGCAGGCAATGCTAAAATTAGCGCTTCAGTGCTTATTTCTAATGCATGCGCTTCCCCCATCATGGTACATTACCTACCTTACCATACCAGAGGTAACAGCAACTCTGGGTTTTAAGAATGAAGACATCATTGGAATTGAGGGAGGAGGCCGTGGGAGACACCTCCAAAGCCTTGGTGTTGTATTCATTAATCCCATGAACTTGGAAAAGACGGGTGGGAGGTTCTGGTTCTGTATTATCAGATCGGGAAGTGCCACCCTGTGGAAGAATGGAAAAAAAAATGTTGACAATTAAGTTGAGTACTGTACCTTGTATTTATCAATATCCCAAGTTTCCCATGTTCATCTCTCATTTTCTTTCAGAACAGAAAATGTATTAAGGAGTAAAAAACCATCCCTTTGACAGAAATATGTTAGTAAATAAATTTGGCTCTGGAAATTGATGTCTGGAAACATCACTCCCTCCCTTCCTTCCTCCCTCCCTCCCTCCCTCCTTCCCTCCCACCCTCCTCCCTCCAAATTTAGTTAGAAGAACACAAAGTGCTTAATCCTTTACTTCTTATCATTTTTCCATACTTAACCTGTCCTTTCACTTATCCCACATGCCAGAAACTGCTACTAACCATAATGGTAGGCAAGTGTAAATAACTTCCCCAACAGAAAGACTGATAATAACATGGTTCAGAAGGAGACAATTGAGGTTAGAAAAATGCTTAGCGGGAAAAGGAAGATATGCCTCTGTCCCAATGCCATTGCTCAGGCAGAGCCTCTGGGATAACCCATTAGAGATCAACTGCACCACCTCTATGTTAGACCTTATTGGATGGGGGGAATGAAAGCAGGTAAATTATCTTGCAGTCTGCCCCTCCCCTACTTACCGCATACACTACCATGCGTCCTTTGAAAATGGCCATTAGATGAGCAGGTTCCTTGCCCATGGTGACTCGCACCTGCACAGGCTCACCATTATATGTTTGGTCCAGAGTGACAGCTTGGTAGGCAGAGGCAGTAATCTCATCCTTGGTGGCGTGACGGCCCTGGGAAGCGAAGAGAAAACTCACTGAACCCTTCCGGAGAACATTGCAGTTGTTCCTCCACTACAGTTCAAAGGATTTCTACTTAAGGAATCTTGGTAACTTTACCATTCTTGATGGCCTTGTACGTTTTATATCTGTATTTAGTGCAGAGATGCACAACTTTCTTTTGGTAAAAGGTCTCGTGGCTTTTGAGTGATGAGTGCCAGATCACAGGAAAAAAAATAACTTTAAATTAATGTACAGTTACCATTGTTCCCAATGTTGGTTCTCTTTCTTGTTAGAAATTACAGTTTCAACTTTCTAAGATGAATATGTGATGCTAAGAGCTTAGTTCCAGCACAGTTCCAAGGCAGCACATTTCTGATGAACCTCAGGATTCATGTTGACTAGAATTTTCAAATAATTCCTGGACTACATTTATGCCTTGTGACCAAGCTCATCTTTGGTTAGGATTCTTTTTAAATACTTTACTAATTTTAAGGGAATAACATCAAATACTTAGAACTAAGGAAAAATTTCCTGACAGGGAGATCAATTTATCAGTGGAACGACTTGCCTCCAGAAGTTGTAGGTGCTCCATCCCTGGAGATTCTCAAGAAAAGATTGGATAATCATTTGTTTGGAATGGTATAAAGTCTTAAGCAGAGGGTTGGACTAGAAGGCCTCTGAGGTCCCTTCCAGCTCTATGATTCTATTTCTAAAGGATTTCTTGAGTGACATTTGATTCTCAATCTATATCCTCTCTACCTATGCTGCATTTTCATTCTGTCTGTCCTTTCTTTGCATGCTTACCTGCCAAATGTAAATGATGTAGTGTATCTTGTTATAAACTAAATATTTGTAGAGGATAAGGTAGCAGTCACCACTGTAGAAATGCCCGAAGTTGCGACCCTCTACTGGTGCTAGTTCTAAGTTCTCAATTCTCCAAACCTGTCAAGGAAAGTACAACATTAGAGCAAGATGCCTATTATGTAAGAAAATAGAATCCTTTGTATAATCAATTACCATATTTTTCGGAGTATAAGACACACTTCCCCCCCCCAAAAGAGCATGGAAATGTTGGTGCATCCTATATACCAAATACAGATATTTTTGGCCTTCCGAAGCCCCACCCCGCTTCCCATTTTTATGAAAAACGGGCCATTTTTCATCAAAACGGGGATGTTTTTTCCCTTCCCCCACTGCCCCAGAAGCATCCTGCAGGCCTCAGCAGGGGTGGAGGGCGTTTTTGCCTTACCCCAGTCTTGCTGAAGCCTGCAGAATGCTCCTGGGAGCTGAGGAAAGACAAAAACTTTTTTTTCTTACTTACCTCTTTGAAATCTTGGTGTGTCTTATGCACTGGTGCATCTTATAGTCCAAAAAATATGGTATGTGGGCAAAGTTAACATGAAGGATCCCCGTGACTGGAAACAGAAGGTTTCGTGTCTCCCCACTCAACTATAAAAATCACATCCTTCACACTATGGAAAGTTAATCAAATTTTGGAAATTGGGATATAGGACAGTGTTGTGTGCAATTAATGATTTGCTGTGCTTATTTTTTTAAAGGGCAATAAATTAATTATTGGTGCAAAATAGAAGAATCTCCACTTTAATTCAAAACAAAATACCTGTCTACAAACTCAAATTTAACAATTGTGGCTACAGTGATATGCTTCAATATGGATGTTTTTGCTTAAAGTTTCAGACAAAAACAGCTGAGTAAAATTTCTACTGTCATGAATATTGGGAAATAAGCAACTGCTGTACCATAGTTGAAGGCTGCCATAAGATTAGGAAAAATAATCCTGAAACATATGCAAATTGAATAAATGAACTTTGAATTGAACCAATGGCTTCCTTACTGCAGAAGCTTGATAATCTTCCACACAAGTGTAGAAGTTCGTTATTTAGCTAAAATCTTTCATTTCTATATTTTTATCAAATGGTCTTCAAGGAATATAACAGATGCTAGTACAAATAAATCTTGCTGATGAAATTGGAACATAGCAAGATTCATTATTTCCAATAAATCAATTGGTCCATGGGCTGATACTAATTTTAGACTATCAAGTGGTGTGCTTTCCTCTCCTTACTGGATGAGTCTTTGTACCTACATGGCATAAATGTTGCCACTCCTCAACTAGTGGAATCACTGATACAGGTACTATATTATTTTAGGAAAACAAACATATTCCTTACCTGTGTCTCTCCAGAACCATCATCAACCATCTTGTGCTGGGCAGCCAGATCTGGCCTGGCATGCAAACTATTGGCATCAAACTTCACCTGCTCCACCTTGGCTGTTGTAAGGAAAATAGAGAAGGTTAACAGGTAGATAGGCTTGAAATGATCAGCTCTTTTGTGCAAGCCCAGATTGTTACATGAAGAGTAGATAGCAACAAGATGGAACAGGTTTTGATTATGTGGATGGAATATGTGAGAAGGTATTTAATATACAGTAAGTCTTCTACTGTTTGTCACCCTCTAGCGATTATACTATTATTCCGAATGCTACAATATAATCATGCTGACAAAGAACCTGTAGTAAAGAAGGGTTGAATTCATACTTGACACAAGCTGCCTCTGCTCTAGTGTTTACCTATTTTTCCAATTGTATGAGTTTTGCCAATGCCAGTGGTTTGATTGTGAACTGTCCATTTCTGAAACAGCTGCCTGAAAACAGCCGATTCAGCGCCATCATTTTCAGTCTCCACACTAGTGGTAGGTGAGTAGTTTTTTGCTTTGATGAAACCCTGAAATGGAAAATATGAATATTCACAATAAGAATCATACTCTTCTTTTCCATAGGCAGCAAACAGTTTCATTCAAGAGAACTTATTGGTTTCCTGTAAATTATCTAAAATAGGAACGTATTTAAAAAGAATTGTTTTCAGTAAAGCATTTATTTAGAATTATTTGATGAATTATAATTCAGGTATCATGCCACAAGAAATTCAAATAATCCTTGGATCATTTTCTTTTTAAAAATGCAACTATTTAAATATTTATGGTTTTTTTTTGCTCATTTAGTGGAGAAAAGAACTCAAGATTATCTTTTATCTAAACATAATTTTTCTTCCTCATATAGTGGTATTTCTCTTTGTGTCATAAACTGTCTCCAATTAATTCTAGTAAGCATTAGTAGTAGTTCTTCACTTAACATTTCATAGACAGACATTTCATATTCTTTGAGGAATCTGCATTAATATTTCCTGGAATTTGCTGCCCAAACCAAGAATATTCTTGTAAAAATTCCTACTATTAGGAATAGAGGAAGTTTTCGTTGCATGTTATATACTTTCTTGTTTTGTTTTATTGATATCTACCCAATCCTATGAAATGAAAAAGGACACAAAGAATAAAGACAGGTTGTAATAGCAATACTTTGGTTCAAAATCATATGGATGATGATGAGTCAGTAGAACTGCAGTCCCTTTAAAAGTTAGGAGAAAAAATATGGAAACACTTTCCTAGTATGGCCACGATTCCTGAAACTTTTCTGTTATGGTCCCAGCTGTGCCTCCATCCCAAAGACATTTGTCCATCTTCACTCACCAAGGCCCTTGACAGGGCCTGCTGCCTCTCTTCCTTGCTGGAGTGTTTGCCCTTCCACACGAATATCTTCATACCACCTTGGTCCAAGATATAGCAATCCTAACAAGAGAAAAAGCAGGTTCCCATTTTATGGTTGTTCTATTAGGAGTCTACTCTGTGAACAGAACACCTTTTTTTCCTGTCAGTTATTATTGTCAAATTCTCTCTTAAAGAAAGTGCACCCTCTTTTGCTTCTCAGTTTGAGATTGAAGTGGCAGTAGAAGGTGTCCGTTTATGAGAGTTGAGCACTGAGGTATTTCATTACTTCTTTCCTCCACCAAGAAACATGCAAGCTCAGTTTCAAAGAAGTCCCTTACCTCATGCTTCAGGAGGTCTTGGGTAAGAGGCTGGATAGCAACTTCCTGCACAAGTAGATTCCCTTCTACATCAGAGACACTTGAAAGAGAACAAAGTGTTGTTATAGAACAAATATTACAACAGGGGACCTCAATCCCCGGGTTGCAGCCCACTACTAGGCCGTGTGCCATTCAGAACTTGGCCGTGGAAGCAGTCTATGAGTGTCGGTGCACGCCAGGGGTGGGATTCTACCGGTTCGGCCCTGTTCAGGCAAACTGGTAGCTCCGAAATTCAGGTGAGAGCGAACCAGTTCGCTCTGACCTTTAGGTGGGCCTGCCACTGGCCCCTGGGCTATACCCACATATATTTCCTTGTTTTCTAGCCCAGCTGATAGGCACAGCAGAGTGGATTGCCGCACCTCAGCTGTTTTCCTGTGAACTGTGCACACATATGTAGCTTGCGTCAGGTGTGTCAGGCGTGCGCACACTCAGCAAACCGGTTGTTAAACTGGTAGCAGTGGTGGGTTCTGGATCCTGTTGCAACCGGTACGGTGCAACAGGGCCTGGTGGCCATCACATGAACACATGCAGTGCACATGCACACACGCAGCACGCACATGCATCCTTACCTCCTGTGATGCTCTGCGATGCCTCCGCAATGCTCCAGCTGCTCGGCGGAGTGTCAGGCAGGTGCTGTATGCTCCGTGCACGGAAGCACCGAAGAGCTCAAATACAAGTAAGGACAGTGGGCGGGCGGGCGGGCTCTCTGGAGCACTGGAACAGAACGGTGCCCCGTGCTCCCGGCAGGCACCGGTACACCCATACTAGGGCGTACTGCCTGCAACCCACCACTGGTGCACCAGTACATCCCCGCTTAAGAGAGCAGCGGGTAAGTGGGTGTGCGTTCCATTTGTGTACACACGTATGCACAAGCGGAGCAATACAGGCATGGGTGCACCTGCCAGCCACTCACGTGAAACCATCCCCTCTCCCTTCCTGTGCCATTCCACAGAGCCAACATAAGATCTCCACAACAAAGAAATTAAGATTGGGCTAATATGTAGCATTATGGAGCCTTATTTTTTTAAAAAAATCTCACAGCTAGATTTACAAAGTTTCAGAGTGTGGAAATAACATAAATGACCCTCATTAGATTTTTTTTCTTCTTCAGATACATGAACCATGAGTTCTGTCCCACGTACAAAAAAATCTGACTTTTATATTACTTTTAAGCTTTCGTGTGATTATTTAGAAGAATAAATGCAAAGGACAGGGAAAAGAGGAAGACTCTTTTTTATGCTTTTGTTTTGTTTTATTGTCACAATTGCAAGGAAATCTTCCCAAATATAGGTGGTCCTTGACTTATAACAGTTCATTTAGTGACCATCCAAAGTTACAACAGGACTGATGACCATTTTTCACAGTGATGACTTTTCCAGCACCCCCATGATCATGTGATCAAAATTCAGATGCTTGGCAACTGACTCATATTTATGACCGTTGCTGTGTCCCAAGGTCATGTGATCACCTTTTGCCACCTTCTGACAGTCAAAGTCAATGGGGAAGCCAGATTTACTTAACAACCAGCTTACTAATATCAACTGCAGTGATTCACTTAACAACTGAAGCAAGGATTGTCATAAAATGGGGCAAAATTCACTTAACAAATGTTTCACTTAACATAGTTTTTTTGGCTCAATTGTGGTTGTAAGTCAAGGACTATCTGTATATGCAGTGTGTTTCCCAAAACACTGGTAGGCCAGGAAACCTCTGTAAGGCCTCTTTCCTGTGCCCATGGCCTTAATATTCCCTCCAAGCATCTAAGGATCATTGTTTCTATTGTAGCCTTTCTCAAACTCTTTTCTTTCACGACCAGTTGTTGATGGGGGCTGGAGACTGATGCATTTGGAGGGTTGTTGTAGGCAGTGAAAGGTTGTTAGATGGTTTCCACCATTATTAAACCACCAACTACCAACATGGGTAGTTTTTATGAACTGAAGTTAAAAAACATTTGGCAACACTAGTATTGTTAAATAACAAAGGTGGAATCTTAGGTACTTAGAGTAACTATCCTGAAATCACTTGAAGTTCTATGGTTGTATGTGGAGATGAATCAGGATTGCCCACCCCAGGATTGCCCAATCCTCTCCTTGTGGCCTCCAGTCTTCTCTCTAATTACACTTGCCCATAACCAGCAGTGTGGCCTTTCATCACTTGGAGGTGGGAACATAAAGCATTTATTAAATAGCATTTTATTCCTGTAAATATCCTCTAATATTTGGTAGAGGTGCAAGAGAACAAAATAGTGGGTTCACCCACATGTATCATATGACATATTTGTATTATTGTCACGCTTACCATGTTTCTGCCCTCATCTTTCCAAACCCATTAAGTACAGCCCCTATTCAGTAGAGAGTTATCTAGCTAATGCAATGTCACTGCAGAATAAGGGTAAAAATGCTTTACAGGGAATCTTTGTTTTTTGAATAGTGAAGAAATTATCATTCTCATTTGCCCCTAAAGATTTGTCCTTCTTTCCTGCAACTATAACAATAGCACTGAGACTTATATACTGCTTCACAGTGCTTTACAGCCCTAAGTGGTTTACAGAGTTAGCATATTGCCCCCAACAATCTTGAGTCCTCATTTTACCCACCTTGGAAGGATGGAAGGCTGGGTCAACCTTGAGCCTGGTGAGATTCGATCTGCCAAACTGCTGGCAGATGGTGATCAGCAGAACTAGCCTGCAGTACTGCACTCTAACCCTGCACCACCATGGCTCTTATTGTCCATGCAACATCTTTTTCTACCTCAGGCTCCCAGCACAGCATGCCAGTAATACTCACTGGTAGAGCTTCAGAGAGGATTTCAGTTTCTGGTCCACTACTTCATCTGAAATGGCCGGTTGGATGTTCCTCTTCTCTCCGAGCATATAGAACATGATTTTCATGAGTGCAGGAGATGCATCTTCATTTTCACCATCCACTATAGCCACCTGTGCTCGGCCACCACGCTCTCTGTCACGAATGTCCTTGGCTAGATTCATGCCCTATGAAAAAGGTCACCACCCCAAGCTAACGTCAGAAGTTGCAAGAGAAAATCAAAATAATGCTGAACTAATAAAGAGATTCAGAAATAAGACTGGGTATTAGGTTGTGGCTCCTAAGACTGGGTATTAGGTTGTGGCTACATGCTTGTGTAACACACACGCACACACACACAGACTAAGAATTGGGCAACTTCAAATAATTCATAGAGATCTCTGGATTTTGAAGCAATCATACAGCAGATTCCTTGACTTTTGATTTCATTCCTGCTACAGGAAGAAAGTGAGTATGATATTTTTTCATGCAACAGAATTTGGACAAGAGCAAAATTTTCTGAAGGAAGTGAATTATGAGAATGTTGTTCAAAGTGAAGACATTCTTGAATTGTTCATGTAGAAATAAGCAAGAAGCTAGTTAACATATGGAAGACAAGGAAAGCATCAGCTTTAAAATGACTAGATTGTGTCACTGCATTTCACTAAAATTTTAATTTGGTTAAGCTATATTACTGAACACATAGCATGTACTGTATATACTAAAAGTATTCTTCATACTCTCTGCTCTTTGTGGTATTGATTCAAAAATGCAAAAGGCATGTCCTGAAAAATCTTTGGTCCCGAATATGATGAGGGGGAGGGGAGATAAGTTGCTAAGGGGGAAATTTCCAAAGATGAACTGTTTGCAATATTTCAGCAATCTCTATTTCTTTTCTCTCTTTTTGCAAATTCACATAAGAATTAAAAGACATTTCAATATCTTGTGGTTAAGAATACCTATCAGAGGAATAGAATGGACAAAAATAGTTTTTTGAATGCATTGAATTTATGAGTGGATGTTGAACTACTATTCCTGAGTTGCTGTTTGCTTCCAAAGTGAAGTATTTCTCAAGATGATTCAATAAATATTCCATGGCATCCTTTTTTTAAAAACAAACAAACGGTTTTTCTAATCCCATTGTTCTGTTTCCTTTTTTTTTTTTCTTTAAGTGGTTTATATGATCACCCATCTCAACACAGAGAATATCGGTGGCTAACAATGCATAAACATATTCCAACAAACCAACAAAAAAACCCCAATATAACCAAATATCAAAAAAATATTCTCCTACTGAAACAAAACACAGATGATACACTGGTAGTGGCTACATTTGCTCCCAATTTTATTTCTAACGTGTATGTTCTGTTAGCATTTATGGCAGTGATGGCGAACCTTTTAGACACTGACTGCCCAAACTGTGTGCCCATGCCCAAACTGAAAGGTGTGCTTGCGCGCATGTGAATGCATGTAGGCTTGAATGTGTGCCTGCAGGTGCAGACATGTGCACATGTGCACATGTGCAAACATGCATGCGCATGCGTGGACATGCTCACGCGTACATGGACTTGCATGCATGTGCAGCAGAGACCCAAAGACCAGCTGGCTGGAGGGGAGCGGTGCATCACTGGCAGCATGGCAAAAGGTAAGATATTTTCCTTTCGTGAATTTCTGTTTCGCCGTTTGCAGGAAAACAGAAGCTCACGGAAGAAACGCCACGGAGATCTGACCTGGGGTGATGGCACATGTGCCAGCAGAGAGGGCTCTGTGTGCCACCTCTGGCACGCGTGTCATAGGTTTGCCATCACAGCTATATGAGATCTTGTTTTTAGATTTCAGGTATCAAATTTCCTTATACCCATCATTGCGCAAAGCTCAAAATCAAAACGCCTCTTTCCTGACTCTCGACCCAGCTTCCTGCATTTCCACCTGCCCTACCCACCTTCAGTCGTTCCAAGCGGTTGCTTTCAGGCCCATTCCACTGGATGATGAGCTTCCCCAAGTCCAACAGGAAGACATCTCCCAAATTGAAGCTGTTCCAGTTCATCTCCACCTATTCAAGACAAGCAGCAGAGATGAGAGACGACTAAAAGTAAAAGAAGCCCAGCTGGATTCTTAGGGAAGGATGTTCTGGGGTGGGAAGGAGGAGAAGCCTTTACCAAGGACAGAAGCACAACGTTTGCAAAAGTAGTGATCGCATGGCTTTTATCATGAGGATAAAAGTGCTAGTACATCTAAAAAAAGTAAACATTTCATAGAAGATTTGTATCATGCCAGTGTACAATGATGAGTATGATTTTAGCACCTTTATAAATGGTAAAGGCGTCAAAAGAACCAGGTATATTAACCCAGGATCTTTCATTAATAGCTCATCTACTAGTCCTTACCATCCCCTTCCCCATTGAGCTCTGACCTACCTCTCCAGCCACCACATTTTTCTTCCCCTTGACATGCAGTAGCCGTTGCACATTGTACGTGTTGGTTTCCACATGTTTCATGCCCGAGGCCACACCACCCTTCTTATAGCTGCAGAAGAAATACAGGGTTCATATTGTGGGCTGCAAAAGACCACCTCCACCATGATAATGAGTTCAGTCCTCCACAAAAGGAGGAAAAATCTTTCTCCAGTTGTCGTATGTACAATAACCAGATATTTTTTTTACTCTCTAATTCCCTTCATGTTTTCCTTGCTTTCTATTTCTATCTTCAGACCATTCAGGCAGTCAGCTTTTTTTCTAAAGCTGCTTCTTGTCATAAGCATCACACTAAGTCGTAAAATCGCATGCTCATTTTTGTGTGAGCCTAGCCATTCTGAATGGAAACTGTGATGTGTTGCTGAGCATGTTGTGTGAACCCAAGTATAGCCTATCCAACAAAAAGTGGCTAAGCATGTTGGATTTGGACCATATATGAACTAAATCCTAATAATTGTAAATCCACAAATATTCATACTTGTGTTTCCCCCAAAATAAGACCATGTCTTATAATTTTTTGCCACCAAAATGCACCAGGTCTTATTTTTGAGGGGGGAGATTTTGTCCAGTGGCTCACCTCACTTGCATGAGTTGCCAGCTGCCTTCTTTTCACTGTCAGAGGCCTTCAGGAACTTCTTCGGCTTCAGATAGTTGCAGCCAGGCCTTGGGCCCATTTGTTCTGCTGCAGCCAGCAAGGCTTTCCTGAAGGCTTCTGTAGCCGATAACAGAGCTCTGGATCCATCCTCTGGAGCTCTGTTATCGGCTACAGAGGCCTTCAGGAAAGCCTTGCCGGCTGCAGCAGAAGAAATGGACCCAGTATGCGAGGCCTGGCTGCCACTATCTGAAAGTAAATAGTAGGGCAGCTCCACCTCCCCCATCCTTACCCTAGCTTAATTTTTACTTGTGCACCCTGGAGTGGGTGGGGTCTTAATTAGGGCTTATTTTGTGTGTGGGGGGTTAGGGCTTATATTGGGTGTACATGTAAAAATCAAGCTAGAACTTACTTTCTGAGTAGGTCATATTTTTGGGAAAACACAGGTATATTAAGTTCTACATAAAACATTCAGCTTCTGTGCAATACTGTCAATTGACATGAGCTCTGGTGGCACAGTCATTAGAATGCAATATTGCAGGCTACTTCTGCTGACTGCCAGTTGCCTGCAATTTGGCAGTTCGAATCTCACCAGGCTCAAGGTTGACTCAACCCTCCATCCTTCCAAAGTGGGTAAAATGAGGACCCAGATTGTTGGGGGCAATACACTGACTCTGTAACTGCTTAGAGAGGGCTGTGAAGCACTCTGAAGCGGTGTGTAAATCTAAATGCTATTGCTATTACTGTACTACTTTCTTCATACAGAATTCAAATAATTCTGTATAATACGTAATACACTGACTCATCTGAAAGATGAATGCATTTTTTCCATATCTCATTGTAGCAGTGGTGATACCTTTATTCTACTTCTGTTAAAATGCCCTGTGGCTTGTTCCAAAGATTATGACTGTCAGCTTGCTTTAAACAAGCAATTGAATTTATTTAGGAAATTGATCAGAGAAAATCTTGCTATAATTTTATTTCGTGTTTTATTTTTGATTATTTTAA
This sequence comes from Thamnophis sirtalis, assembly GCF_051295495.1. Classification (NCBI taxonomy): domain Eukaryota; kingdom Metazoa; phylum Chordata; class Lepidosauria; order Squamata; family Natricidae; genus Thamnophis; species Thamnophis sirtalis. The sequence goes on along the minus strand of NW_028261381.1, from coordinate 60,638,608 downwards.
TAAAATAAAATATTAATTTATTAATATTTTATTATTTATTTTATAACAAATAGTTATAAACAAAAGATAAGGAAAGAGAATCAGGAGTGGCTAACTCTTGATTCTCTTTCCTTATCTTTTGTTTATAACTATTTATTTTGGAAAACCTTTTTAATATATTGGATGACCACTCCAAGCACATAACAAAATTGACTTGACTTCACGATCCCACTACTAAACCAACTCTAAGTTTCACCCTACAACCCTGGTAACTCTACCCATCCAAATTAGTTCTGTTTTGTTTTGTTTTGTTTTCCTTAATTTCAAATATTGGAGACCAAAATTGCATATAGAAAACACATGAAAAACAGACATGTATTTTTAAATCCACACCAGAGCTACTTTGGGCAATTGTTGCTAGTCAAGATGATCAACCTGTTGATCTGTTCAGCATGGACAGCTCTACTCTTGGATGAAGAAAAAGAAACCGGAATTATGCAGACTGGTCCCAAAAGGATGGCAGAGAGCCTTACGTACACAAGGCCTTGCTTGAAGTGACTCCGAAATGTGTCACTCTCATAACTTTGAATCTCACGGTACTGTACAGCAACTCCACCCAGGTGCTCATCCATTTGTGTTGTGTAGATGGCAGCTGCACCTTGTTCATCCTGAGATGATGAACTGCCCAGCCAGAAATGGATGTCATAGGTGAATGTATTCTGAATCTTGTGTGTCTGGATTAGTAAAGAAGAATATTAGCTAATATCAAATCAAGTATGTTCATTTCAAAATGCTGAACTCAGTTCTGTAACCAACACAGAATAATCACCTGTGATTAATAATCATGATTATTAAGGAAGCTTGCTTACTATTATGAATAGCAACTCACTGTTGCATTTCACTTATATTTCTCTGGTTGTTATACAAAAATCCCCAACCCCTGACCCTATGTAAAGACAATGGGTAAAGTAAATAATTTGCTTTCAATTAAAAATATAGTACAATAAATAATGAAGTAGATCAGTTATCTTGTTTTAATGCTCAGCTGTCTTGGTAAGCTTGTAACATTTAAGCATATGCAAAGGAATAAGGTATTGCAGGATTTGGGCTTTGAGCTAACTCAATTTTTTCTATGCCTCTACCCATTTCTTATACTAATATCCACATTTTGGGTCATTATGACAATAATCCAGAATATATACAATGCAAAGAGATGTACTGTATATGTTCACATTTCACAAACAATAAAAAGGTGGAAATGAATAGAATATGAGAAATAAATTTTGAGTGTCCATTCTAGTTTTTGGTCAAATATAGTTTTCAGTACAGTTTCCAATAAGCAAAAAGTAGAAGAGCTAACATTTAAAGAACATGTAATAGCTTTTGAAATAAATGAGAGCTACCGAAGTTTTTATTTATCACTTGACTTTAGACTGTTCAAAGTATTGGCTCTTTTTGTACAAATACTTATAGTAGATTAAATGAAGTCATTGGAACATTCTGTAGTCAATTCCAATTAAATTTAGCTCTAATCAATTATCTTGTAGTGATTCAAAAATAATCTTTTTAGATAAGGCAGAGACAAATTATTATTCCTAGTTTCAGTAAGAGTGGTATTTAACCACACCTGAAAACTAATGGCAGAGATGAGCTTTGAACTGGGCGTTTGATTAATTACAGTCTTCTCTGCAAAACCTCCTGCATCAGCTTTCAACAGTTTTTCACCTATGTGCAGATTTTAAGTGAGATTATATACTCATACATTTTGCATTATATACTACAACTACATAATATATAACACAGGTGCTATATATATGTGGCGGGCAAGCGCACATGTGCACACAGCTCTATTTACCACATGCAAATGGAGTGTGTGCACATGCTCGCACAGCACTTGTGCAAAGGACATGTGTGCGCATGCATGCCCATTTCACGGTCCTGTTCCGAATGGCTCAAGGCTCTGTAGTGGCCTGCAGCCCAAGGGTTGGGGGATCCCTGACATATAAAATCAATATAATGAGCCATCATGGCAAGTTTTGACAAAAATAGTAATAATAGAACCAAAATATATTTTTTGACCTAAAGAAATGATCAAAAGATGGAACCTAAATAGGTGTAGTTTTGAAAACTACCTGCCATTTAATGAGAGTTATGCATAAGGCTATCTGGCAGATAGCCCAGTGTTAATTTATAACCAGTAATAAGAATATGTAACGTTCCTCCTGTTCTAATTCCGCACTATCAGTAGTACAGGATTAGTTGAACTTCCCGTGTGAAAAAGCAAGCTTTGCATATGTGTGTCAAACGTTTTTAGATTTGTTCCTAGTCATGCACAAGCTTCCATGTAAGCCACCTTCATCACTCTAAGCTTATTATGTCCCAGCATTCAGCCCCCACAGTTCATGGGCTATGAAACACCCCTCTCCTTTTCTCAGCTCTTTTTACCGCAAGCACAATATAGGCATCCCCTTCATAGAAGTTCCCGTAGGTCTTGGGTGGTATGGGCACCATCTCCATGTTCTGGAAGGAAAAGGGGAAAAGAATCAGGAGACTTTTTAAAAAAAAAAAAGATTTCTCATACACAGTTTACTCCTCGACTTACAACACAGTTAAGTCCAATTTCCATTGCTAAGCAAGGCAATTGTTAAGTGAGTTTTGTTCCATTTTTATACATTTTTTTGCTACAGCTGTTCAGTTAATCACTGCAATTGTTCATGAATCATGTAGTCATTAAGTGAATCTGGATTCCCCCATGGACTTTGCTTGCCGGAAGCCGGATGGGAAAGTTACAAATGGTGATCACATGACCCTGGGACCATGTAACTGTGATAAATACATGCCAGTTGCCAAGTGCCCAAAATGTGATCATGTAACCATGGCAATGGTCATAAATGTGAAAACTGGTAATATAAGTCACTTTTTTTCAGTGCTGTTGTAACTTTGAAAGGGCACTAAAGGACTGGTTGTAAGTATATTCTCTCTACTGTTCTGCTTGTCCTTCCAGCAAGTTTCTTCGGCTTTTAAAATATATTTTTTCTGTCCATGAAGATTCTCAGTCATCTAGGTCACAGTTGTCCCAAAGGTGCTTTTCAAAAGATAACTGGACTTTCTTGGGTATTTTTTCCCCCTTCTCATCCAAGAAGCTGAAGAACTGAAGAAGCTTGTTGGATGAGAAGCAAAACATCTTCTAGAGAGAAAAAATACCCAAGAAAGTTTAATTGCCTTTTGAAAAGCACTTTTGGAACAACTTTTTCTGCCCTTCACTTGAGTCCTATATATTCATCCATATTGCAGCCGGATAATGTTCAGAAATACCCTCCTTCTCCTTCAGAGAATTCCCCTAATTTTTGTACAGGATCTCTTGAAACTCCTGATTTTTCTTAATAGGGAGAGTGATACAGAATAACATTCTCGGACATTCTGATTTATTTATGCCATTTCATATTACCTGAGTTTTAGACGGCTCTAAGCCATTTATACTTCAACAATGTACTTCAACAATGCACATCATTAAAACCAGTTATCCAAACAACACAATGGTCATCATTGTGTAAAATAACAAGCATTATACAATGCACTCTTTGTCCATCAACATTCATTCACAGCTTCGCATTCTTGTTCTCTGAAGGCATTCCAGAATAAGTTAAAAAAAGTTTTTTTTATGAGCCATCACAAGGAAAGGGGCAGTTCCTGGCCCTGAATGGAGCTGTTTCATAGGAGGGGAGCTTTCACCAACATGTCCACTTCCCTGTTCCCACTGGTCAGGTCTCCTAACAAGCAAGCAAGTTTGGAATTGGCCAATAAATCTTGATTGCTTTGCTTAGCCGCAAAATGAGATCCAATTTATTTTAGAAAACCATGCATGAAAATAGCATCTGCTTGAACGTAGAGATATTGAAAGAATTGTGCTGGTCAACAAGATGGGATAATTCAATCATTTCCCCCCTTGCTGCACTTGCAGGAGGATCCTTTCTTTAAAGCTGCCTTTTGCATGGAGAGAAAAACCCCTTCTGTCTGGTGTGAGGACTATCATAACTTGACTGCAAAAGTCCAGGCAGTCTCTAGGTGGCATCAAGGCCTTTGCTACCAATTAATAGTTGCCTGGATTTTACAGCCCATACAGATAGTCTAGGAGTGGGGGCTGAGCTTAGCAGCTGAAAACTGAAAGCCAAGGTTCAAGACCCGAAACGCTGCATGACGGAGTGAGCTCCTGTTACTTGCTCCAACTCCTTGGCCACAGCAATTTGAAAGCCTGCAAGTGCAAGTAGATAAAAAGGTACCACTTTGGTGGGAACAATGTATTGTGTTCCTCATTGTATAGCGATGGTAGCCACACGAGCACAGAAATGTCTTCGGACAAGTCAGGATCCCTGGGCTTGAGATGAGCACCTCCACTCGCCCCCACCCCCCACCCCAGTCAGACACGAATGGACAGGGAAACTCACCTTTACCTTACAAATACTTACTTGACTTCTATCATAATTGAGACCAGAATTTCCATCGTTAAACAAGGCAGATTCTAAATAAGTTGCACCCAGTTTTACAACATTTTTGCCATCGTTGTTAAGTGAATCATTGCAATGGTTAATTGAATGCTGTGGCCTTTAAACAAATCCAGCATTCCCTATTGACTTTGCTTGCTGGAATTTGGCCAGGAATGTGGGGATCACATATAAACCCAAGAGGCTGAAAACATTGTAAGTATATATCAGATGCCAAGCACCCAATTTTGATCACATCACCATGGGGCTGTGTCAGTTGTAAGTATGAGAACTGATTGTAAATCACATATTTCAGTGCAATTGGCATTTTGAACAGCCATTAAATGAAGGGTTGTAGGCAGTGGTGAGTTTCAAAATTTTTTAGAATCTCTTCTGTAGGTACGGCCTGCTTTGTGGGAGTGGCTTGCCAGCCATGTGACTGGGTGGGCGTGGCCAACTTGTAAAATGTGGTGAAACTCACTTAACACTCTTGCTTAGCAACCAAAATGTTGGCTCAGGAACTCTGGCATTTGAAGCATGCAAGTCTTAAAGTTGTCAAGTTACAAGACCCTTGCACCCCTAACCCTTTAGAAAAAAACCCCAGGGGTGTTCAAACTTGACAGCTTTAAGACTTGTGGACTTCAACTTCCAGAATTCCTCCTCTCGCTCTTCATCTTGACGATGTGCTGACAGGCTGGGGGAGGGAACTGGAATCAGTTCTAAAAGGCACTGCAGATTAGTGGAACCTCTTCTATAGGAGAGCTTAGAACTGGCAGGAACCCATCCCTGGTTGTAGGTCAAAGTATAAGGTAGCCCTACTTAGCATATTTTACTCTATAGAGCAGGCTAGTCACAAGAGGCTTCCTGTATAAATGTCAAGTCAAATATGTAGAGCAGAATTGAGTTGGGTTAAGACTGCTGAGTCTTAACCCTTTCCCTGACTGCTACCTACATCTTTACAGTTTTTTTCCTGAAAATTGTTTCCCATAAAACATGGCCAGATTATTTCTTAAAATAGCAGATTAATTATCAGCCGTTGAGTTACTAGTGTAAACAGTTCCTTCTATTTTTCCCCAGTTTGCATTAGTTTTTGTAGTTATGATTACAATCCATAATAAAATTATTATAAAAGCCGAACAGATAAGGCCAAAATAAACATTTCAATTTGAATTTATTAAGTTTAGCCAGTATGTTCGGTCTTGTGTTTTAAAGAATCCCATTTTTTGTAATATTAATATTAGATTTTGGTAACACTTTTTTGATTTTCCTGAGGCTGGCTCCATGCTTTGGGAAGCTACAAGCTGGGTAGTTCTTGTGTAACACTTTGACGTAAAATTGCCACCAACTAGTTTCTTCTACATAGACATCTGCTCATTGTTCTATGGAATACTGTCCATCCATCCACATGGGTTTTTGCGCATATTCACATTCATTCTCACCTCAATTCTCCATATTTGAAGTCCAGGTGTGGTTTTGTTCAGAGTCTTGGTGACTTTGGTATTAAGTTCCGGCATGGTGACTAATCCTTTGTAGCTGGATTTTGACATGGAATGAAATGGAAAAGAACATTAGCAACAGCCCAGGTCAAAAATAGTATGTGTCAAAAGACATTTGAACTTTCCTGATGTAACTCAGCCAGCTTTGGAATCCCCAACCTTCATCTCTACAGTACTCGATTAGTTGAATATTGTTAATTAACTTACCGTATTTATTTTTTTAAAAAAGACATACATGGAATATCTTACCATTTGTATTCATTGAGCTCATGCGCTTAAATGAATGCTACACACTTCTTCGGGATGCTAAACCTGTACAGCTTGAGCATCAATAGTTAGCAAGTCCAGTTTTGGAGAATTACGATCTTAATTATTAGGAAGATGAAGTCAATGAAGTATGCATCTTAAAAGAGACAGGGAGGACACAAGGTTTTGTCTTTAACTACTCTGTAGGTTTCTGGGCATTCCTTTAAGCATTCTTGGGAATTTTCCAGTAAGGAGAAAAGTTCCAGTGTAGGATATAATTATCCCTGTGTTTAATACACAGTACTGCTGCAGGACCTTTGTATAGTTTCCTTATGTATGTGCTTTTTCAGTAACATACCAGTGGTGAGTTGCAGGCGGTACACCCCAGTACGGGCATACTGGTGCCTGCCAGGAGCACTGGGTACCGTTCCCGTACGGTGCTCCGGAGCGCCCACCTGCCCGCCCGTTGTCCTTACCTGTCTTTAAACTCTTCAGCTGAACTTTATATCAGGGTTCAATATAGGAAGTAGGGCTAATCAACTGTGGCAAAAACAGCTAGTCCTTGACTTACAACCATTTATTTAGTGACCATTTGAAGTTACTATGACACTGAAAAAAAATGACTTATGACAGTTTTTCATCTGTATGACCATTGCAGCATCCCCATGGTCACATGATCAACCTTTGGGATGCTTGGCAACTGGCATGTATTTATGACAGTTGCAGTGTCTCTCGGTCCTGAGATCACTTTTTGCGACCCTCAAATGGAGCTCAATCCACTTAAGAACTGCAATGCTGTTTTACAAACGCAGTGAATCACAAAGGTAGTAAAATGGGGCAAAACTCAGTTAATAACTATCTTTCTTAGGTACAGAAATGTTAGCCTCAATTGTGGTCATAAGTCAAAGATTACCTGTATAGTTTAACCTGACTGATAAGAGAGACTTAAAAGCATCAGCTGTTATTGGGAGAACTGGCTTTCCAATATCTGTCAACCCATTACCCATCTGTGGGTTGCAATAGAGCAAATCTAAGCAAATGCAGCTATTATCTCATTAGGCTCCCTAATTCTCAAATGACAACTTTCAGAGGAATCTCCTTACAATCCCACGGAGAGATTTGTTCACTTGGTTCCTTCTGAATCTGAGGCTCTTCATTCTGCAATTTTATTTTATTTTTTGCCAATTCCCTTTCATCCAAAGCATGGCCCAACCCATCTATGGTCTATGGGAAGCTTCTTCCTTCCTTCCTGAATATGCATCTTCCTTTCTCCCTCCAAAGGAAGGTCCACACTGATTCTCCAGCTGGACTGTGTGGCTAGCCTTTGTGCTAACACAATTGCAAGAGGGGTCCTTGGTGCTATCTGAGCTCGCTTGCCTTCTGGCAGAGATTTCATTACCCAAACTAGATGACATCAACAGTGCCCTGATGCTGTTATCTAGTTTAGGTAATGAAACGTCTGCAAGGAAACAAGTGAGTTCAGAGAGCACCAAGGACCCCTCACTTCAATCCTGAGCTACAAATATTCTCCTTTATCGGAACAAAATTAAGAGTTATGCAGGAGGATTCTGCTATCATCAATTCTCATCCTGGGAGAACCGATGACAGCACTGGAGCTCAAGAGATGACAGCGGCTCAAGAGAAACCTCCTGTTTGGATTGTAAAACTTGTGGTTTTTCTCAGCTATCACACTGCAAACACAAAGCTTTCAGTCCTTATCTTGGAACAGGGCAACCCTGGTGTTATATAAACCAAGTTGGAGCAAGGACAATTTGGGGTCAGGCTCCTCCAGAATGCAGCAACACCCCCCCTCAACCCACTCCCCACAGTTCCTGATCAGGCCCAGTGAGGCCGGTGCCAGGAGCCGTCTCTCTAGATTCCCCAGAACAAACTTCTTACCTTGGCTGTTGTGTCTGCTTAGTGGGCACGCAGCACCTTGGAGAAAGAGTGTGCCTGAACAGAGGAAGTGCCAGGGCGACCTTTGTCCCTTCCTTCCCTCTGTCGCCACCAGCTTTTGCCATATAAGGGCAGGAATGCCTAGGAAGGAAAGAAGGAGAGCCAAAGTCCCTGCAGATCCACCTGAGTTATGTCCTTGGCGTGGGTAAGATCTAGCTTGCAATTGAGGCTACTCACCTGTCTTCCAGAGAAAACTTGCCTTACCTGTGACCTCCAGAGAAACAAATGCAGCCTGCTTGCCACTTGATTTTGGTAACACCCCACTGCCACGTTTTTCAATCCCGGTCAGAAAAGATGGTGGATGGTTTATTGAGTGTCCTTGAGTAGTCGAAAGTTTGCCTTCAGACTGGCTGGTCATCATTTCATTGCATTTAATTTACTCTTCCTCCTTGGTCTTTGTCTTCCAAATCGCTAATTTGGAAATAACAAACCAGATGGTCAGTTGCTCCACTGAGACTCAGGACAAATCATTTTCTTCATAATAGCAATATACTCCGCAAGAGAACGATGCTTCTGTTTTTTAAAAACATTATAATTCTGTTTGTCTTGTTTCGTTTATATTATTCTTATGTTACTTTTTATTTATTACTTATTAATTATATTTCGATCCTGCTTTTCTTCCAAGAACTCAAGGCAGCTTACCAGTATATGGGGCTATCCCTGCAATTGATCGCCACAAGATTGATGAGAGTGACTAATTGGTCCAAAAGTCACACAGTGAGTTTCCATGTGAAACTAAACCTTCCCAGGCTAAGTCCAATATTTTCACCATTATGATTGTTTTGGGATTAGACAGGCTGGCAACCATTTTGTGAAAGAACATTCATGAGAATTAGGCTCACTCTTTATTATTGACCCTGTGGGCATAAATCTAATTTATCTGCTGTGGAAAAATTACTCAAGAGTAAAGATCGTTACAAAAGATAAGCAGGCCAAACTATCCAATTGAAATATAGGTCCAGATTTTCTGAGAGTTAATAGCGTACAAGAGTCCACGATGAATCAAATCAAATATTTTTATTACGATCATAGATCAGAAAAGAGTACAAGGCTGAACCATTGTCCTCTGGGAAAAGTTCAGTCTTTTTGTCTGAAGGCAGTAGTAGAACGTCATAGGGAGGAGACAAAATGCCAAAGGGAACGTGACACTGTGTAGACCAGTAGCAAATACTTTCTCTGTGGCCTCAAATTTCAACAGCTCAACAACATCATAGTATTAGCAAATCCAGTATTCTTAGTAATATACATGCAAATGATTCCTGCCTTGTCTTTAGAATCTTTTATTTTCTGCTATGTTCCACCACCCTGTGGAACATCATCTCCCCCACCACCCCAGGCAGTGCTCTGCGCATATGCAGAAGCAAAAAAAAACCAAGATGGCAGCGCTGCCCAGAGAACCAATTCGGGGGCGTGGCAGGATGCCAAACCACTACCAGTTCACCAAACCAGTCCAAACTGGTAGGAACCCACCACTGACCCCAGATGAGACTGGTCCCATCCTAGTTGTCCTTTCAGATGTCCCTCAAAACCTGAAGTTCCAACGGGCTTTCGGGTTTGAAGGAAATGGTGATTTAATGAGGGAGCCTCGTTGTTTTTAACTTCTGATGCTCTCTTAGCCTTTTAATAACAATAATGTTTTAATTGTGGATTTTAAAAAACTATTTCATTTTTTTATTGTATGCCACCCAAACTCAGATTTTTGTGCGATGGGCAGCCACATAAATAGGATAAAGAAATAAATAAAATTTATCAAGTTTATGAATTTGATTTGGTTTTGCAAAAACATTTTCCACAATTATAACAATGTAATTATAACAATCGCGGGTGAGACAGGAATTGTCCTTTGGCACTTATCATACAGCCTGTTCTTAACATAGTATACTCTTTCAGGGTATGGTATCTATATTTACTGTACAATGGCATTCATGAGAGTCCATCTTTTCTCTTTTACCCCGAAAGGTTCTAGTTTATTCACATTTCAGTTCTAGAATCTAGTGTTACGGCTCTTCCTGGGTTGTATTATTTTAGAGGACAGGAAGAAAAATGATCTTTGGAAAATCAATAGATATAAGGAAGGAACTTTTATCTGTCCAAAATATTCTCCGTTCAAGAAGAGGGAAGGAGGGAAGGGTGGGAGAGAGAGAATTTGCAGAAGGGAAATCTGCGTGGAAGAACTTTCAAATAAGCTGAAGTGACTCTAGTAACCTTTTATTTATTTTATTTTTATTTATTTATTTATTTCATCAAACATGTATTAGATAACATATATAAGTATAAACATGATTTGAATATATGAAATGGATATGAATAAAAGGGAACATTAGGGCAGGGACGGTAGGCACATTGGTGCGCTTATGCACGCCCCTTACAGACCTCTTAGGAATGGGGTGAGGGTTGACAGTAGACATTCTAAGGTTAAAGTTAGGGGGGTTTGGGGAAGAAACCACTGAGTCAGGTAGTGCATTCTAGGCATTGGCTTTGTCTAAACCTTGACTAAACCTTGTGGATTAGTTCTACCACACAATTTAGTAACACATTGTCCTCAAGTCCTCTATGGTTCTTTGAACATATACTGAATTGCCACATAAAGGCCGGAGGATGTATATAGACATAGTGACCTATATTTCTTTGTATATGTAAGAAAAGATTCTGTTTATCTTATCTTCACCATTAAGATAGTAGAAATAAATCATCAAATGAAATTCTTACAGTTGCTAATTTCTATTAACTCCCTGGGCCAGCAGGCAGAAGGCTTTCTGAAAAGCAAAACTGACCAAGTTCAGGACTTCCTGTAATGGTGTATCTACAGAACATTTAGGTTCAGTGCAAAAATAGCTTCTTCCTTGCCCAGAAATCTTTGTGGACAGAATAGTCTGGTCAGAAGGAACCCCTGCCTACCCATTCACTTTTTCCAGTGTAAGAAACCAGATATCTGTTGGGTTCTTGGTATCCTCTGAAGAAGATTCCCTTTCTGCAGACATTTCATTACTAACTTAGGTAACATCATCAGAAAAGAAGCAAGCTCAGAAACCAACAAGAAACAACTCATCCCTGAGTATTATATGTTCCCCACTATAGTGCCACAAGCAATAAGGAGCAACCAGATCATAGCTATAATATAGGGACATTGTCTGATGATATGTGATTTTCCTATAATGGAAATATCAGATACAGAAGATAAGGATTTGTAATGATTATATGGAAGACAAAAAACCACCTTGACATACAGGGATTAGTTGGACTGGAATCTATGGATATTCAGCTATTCACCCCTAGCCATGGAAATTCACTGGGCTATTATTTTAATAGTATTGTGTTATCTAAAAATGCAAGGAAAGAACATTATGTATGTTGTCTTAAGCACCTGAAGGAAAGACAAGGTACAACTATAATGGCTGAATAAAAGAATTAATTGTGACAATTAAGTTTGTCATGTGAGGATAACAAAGAACGCACTATTAACATTCTTTCACTGCTACAGTCAAAATAGCCTGTTCTTTGAGTTTGTCTTTCAAGGTTTAAAAGTTTGAGAAATGGAATACGTACACATCTCTTCCTGAAAATGGGAGGCATGACATGTACTCCAAAATGATTAATTTTCACTCATACCAGCTAGTAAATGAAAATATAGTCCACAATGATATTCTTTTGCAAATGGGTGCTTTTCATGGTCAAAACCTAGGAAAAGTTCACCTTGTCTTAAGAAACCAAAAATCGAAGAAGAGACAGGATAACTTATAGGTCAAAATAGTGAGGGTTCTGATTTGAAAAAAAAAATGTTAGTCAGTAACTGTGTTATTCTTTTGTGCTATTATTTTGCTAACCATCAATCTCACAAAACTGAAATCAAGATCATGAGCATGGTGTGTTCAAACAGGACATTTAGTGAGTTCCTCAGTGCAAATGGTGTAACTTGCATGTTGCCATTAGCAGAGAGAATGGGAGGGGACAGACAAAAGAGATATATGCCCCTTGTTACAAAGTTAAGTACAGGTGAAACTCAAAAAATTAGAATATCGTGCAAAGGTTCATTTATTTCAGTAATGCAACTTACAAGGTGAAACTAATATATGAGATAAGACTCATTACATGCAAAGCAAGATAGTTCAAGCTGTGATTTGTCATAATTGTGATGATTATGGCATACAGCTCACAAAACCCCCAAATCCACCATCTCAGAAAATTAGAATATTACATACAATCAATAAAACAAGGATTGTACATAGAACAATATCGGACCTGATGAGAGCAACTTTTGCATCTCATTTGGAAACCAAGGACCCAAAGTATGGAGGAAGAATGGAGAGGCCAATAAGCACAGTAATCCCATGGTCATTAAACCAGTTTTTGGTGCTTTTGGCAAAAGTTGCTCTCATTAGAAAAGAGGACTTTGGATCACCGAGCAACAGGACTTTGGATCACTGTGCTTCATTAAGACCAGGGTCAACGCAGCTGTCTACCAGGAGATTTTGGAGCACTTCATGCTTCCTTCCGCAGATAAGCTTTATGGGGATGATGACTTCTTTTCCAGCTGCCCACACTGCCAAAAGCACCAAAACCTGGTTCAATGGCCGTGGGATTACTGTGCTTGATTGGCCAGCAAACTCACCTGACCTGAACCCCATAGAGAATCTATGGAGCATTGCCAAGAGAAAGATGATAGACATGGGACCGAACAATGCAGAAGAGCTGAAGGCCGCTGTTGAAGCATTCTGGTCTTCCAAAACACCTCAGCAATGCCACAGGCTGATAGCTTCCATGCCACGCCGCATTGAGGCAGTAATTGCTGCAAAAGGGGCCCAAACCAAGTACTGAGTACATATGCATGCTTATACTTTTCAGAGGTCCGATATTGTTCTATGTACAATCCTAGTTTTATTGATTGCATGTAATATTCTAATTTTCTGAGATGGTGGATTTGGGGCTTTCATGAGCTGTACACCATAATCATCACAATTATGACAAATCACAGCTTGAACTATCTTGCTTTGCATGTAATGAGTCTTATCTCATATATTAGTTTCACCTTGTAAGTTGCATTACTGAAATAAATGAACTTTTGCACGATATTCTAATTTTTCAAGTTTCACCTGTACACACTCAGAGTAGAAAGATCACTTCTTAAAAGTAACCTTTCAAGGGAGAGGCTGAGCAACTTCAACAAGTCTGGAAGAACAAGGATCCAGAATTGATAATTAAAGGGCAATGTAAGAGAGATTTTCTTTGAGTATTTCTTTAAATGGAGAAGACTTGGCAGAGTTGTCTTCTAAGGCAAAATGATAGTTTGGGAGTTTCAAGGAACACCCTGGCTTCTGTTCTCTGGTGGCTAACCCACCTGCTTATTCCAATAGCAACCAGCTGTTCCTCCTTTTATGGCACCAATAAAAACAAACAGCAAATGGAGAAAACATTTATGATGTTGACTCTGCCCAAGCCTGTGGACTCTCTACTTTATTTCACAACAGCTTAGAAGTTAATTAAAGCATGAAAAGGGCCAGATAGTTAATGGACCCCACATCTCATTATATTTCTGGAATAACTTTTTTTCTCAGTTAACCTTGTCCTTGATACTTTGTAGGCATGTCCATTCAAACTTCCAAACTCATGTTGATAGATACTATTGTGCAAAGGGATATCTGGTAGGTTATCCTGAGCTACAACATGCACATGGATACAGATCAAAAGTTGCATCACGTGGAAAATGGAAACAAAAGTAAATAAAGTAGATGTGGGAAGAGCATAAAAATGAACAGATGACTGAGCTGTCCAAACAACTAAATAAATGCAAAGGGTTGAAGACAAACAGCTGAAAAAAGTAATATTCTGATACCTTTAAGGCTGATTTTTTTAATTTATTCATTTGTTTGTTTGTTTATTCAGTTTCTATATCTGTCCATCTCAATCCAATTGACTTATAGCATAAGCTTTTGTGAACTACCATCTACAATCATCACACACATGATTTCTTGGGATAGAGAAATATTCTGTAACATTTATCCCTGAATTGGATGAATGTATACAAACTGGAGAAATTGGAGGAAAATGAAATGTAAAGTCTGTGAAATTGTCTCTCAATGCTAACCACCAAAGATAACAACTGGGTGTGACTGAGACACTCCTGCACTGATGTGCTGATTCCAGTATTGGACACTTCCTCTTAACCACTGGCCTCTGACCTTTTAACCTGGACAACAAGTTCATGGCCATACACAAAGATCTCCCCTCTTGCTTTGTAGGGATGGGGGAAGACAAAAATTTAGTCGTGGTAGCTTTTATACCCCCCATTGTTTCTTTATTGCATTTCCTTCTTTGAGGACATCCTGCTGTGTCATAGCTGTGTAGGGAGAGAAGCAAAACATTAACTCCAGTTGCTCCTTTAAAAAATGGCCCTGGGGTGGAGTGGGTGAGGAATGGTGTCCAGGCATTGCAGCCTTTTGCCTTTAGAAGGGAGGGGAAAATCCTAGAGCTGGGCCAAGGTGACAATTCCCTCCAATGCAATATCAGTCACCCTGCAACTCAAAAAACCTCCAAAGCTCTCCTTATCACCCATCCTTTGCAACACTAGCTGGGAGAAATTAACAGATTTCAGAGTGATGTAGTATTTGTATATGAAAAGGACCTTCAAATGTATTCCATTCCTCTTAAATGGCCAATTTCAATCCTCTCTAAAATTAATAAACAGATAAATATAAAATGGCAATTTGGCAAGACAAATGTTCATTTTAATAGATCCCCAGGTAACAATGAAGTAGGCATGTGACATGGTGTTACTTTCAGCTTCAAGGTTACAGGAGAATGCTGTTTCTGTTGTCCTCTCCATTACTGATCTGCATTACTGGTGCCCTCTGCATTATTGGTCTGCACAGCTGTTTAGCCATGAAAATCAACAACAGAAGATTTTTCTTTCTACTAAGATGTCTATTAGTTTCTGCAATGTTTCTAGTTTTATTCCCTGTTGAAATGTAGATGGTATATTAATTATAAATTCGCTTTGGAGGTTTGGAAATAGGTGACTATACCCTGGAGTAAATTAAACTCTTTCCTCGCATATACTGCTTGCAGGCTTATTTTGACCACTGCTAGGCTAAGTAATATGATACCCTCCAAATAATTTGGATTTCAATTCTCATCTACCATATGATATACCGTATTTTTTGGAGTATAAGACGTACCGGAGTATAAGATGCACCAAGATTTTGAAGAGGCAAATTAAAAAAATAGTTTTTGCACTCTGCAATCTCCCCAAAACAGGGCCATTTTTTGTCAAAAAAAAAACCTGGCCCGTTTTTTGCTCATTTCCACCCTCCCCAGCCCCCAGGAGCACTCTGGAAGCCTCCTAAAGACTATGCATGGCCATTTTGGTGAAGGGGGTGAGGTTTTGGGAGGCAAAATAATTCTGTATTCAGTGTATAAGATGCACCCAGATTTTCACCCTCTTTTACTCCAAAAAATATGGTAGTTAATGGCAAAGGAGAGGAGAATTATGATTTGAGATCTCTGGAAGATATCAGGATAGTTATCCCAAGTCTATGTCAGTTGTTTAAAACAGGAGTCCACAACCCTTGGTCCATGGCTCTCTGCCGGGCCACAGCCTGTTCTGGACGAGGGTGTGTGTATATAGTTGCATTTGTGAAAACAGCACGCGCAGATGGGAAACCATCCCCTTTCCTTCCCCTCAGTGCTGCCGTCTCCACCAGTCTGCCGAGCCGGAAAGATTGGGGAATTCTGGATTAAAACATCAACTGTTAACTTTTCACAGGGTAGACTCTTTTGCCGATTGATCTATTTCTGTTTCAAATGTTCTCATGAGTGAGAAGATTCAGCTGTTCACACAACGTGCAAAGCCACAATTTGCTTAACCGTATTATCACCTAGGCTATTCCTAGCTGGATTTGTATAATCAGCAGTGCCCAAACCAAGCAAACCACATTTTGGCTTGTATGTGTAAAGCCATCAACTCGCTGAACAAAGGAAAATACCTTCCACTTCCAGGGCTGTGATATGCTTGCTTTTGTGGGTCAAGCACAAATGAAAAATCATACATGACTAGAAGCATGACATCCAGTGAACCAGCTGGGTATAATCTCTAAAAAGAACTTCAAAGTTGCCCAGTATGAGATGGAGGAAGTTGGAGCCTGAGAAAAAACTAGGTACTAACATCCTCTGCCTGGCCCAATTTCTAAATTCCCTAAAATGACCTATCATAGCAATTAAAAACAAGATAATAAAAAAAAATAGTGAAGTTGTATTTGTGCTTATATGTTGCTATTTTTCTCTAGTAGGCACTAGAATTCTGTTCAACCCTCTTTCCTAAACTACTCACAAAGTGAGGATTTTAGTTTAATGCTCAACTTAATGCTTCTGTCATTCATAAAGAGCCTGTTCCATACTTGATGTCCTTCCACACAAGGCATACATTCAAACAGCTACATTTCTCCTTTCTGTCTGAAAGATCACCATGACTATGGGGGAAGGGTATGAGCAGGTAGCATTAGAAACAAATGGGGAAAGTGGCGATTCTCCAGATAAGGCAAAACTCCAACTCCCATCATTCTGGGTGCCGATGTTGGGGGGAATAGAAGTTCTAGTTTAATCAAATTTGGAGGAATTTCTTGTAAAAGTGCTGTTAATTATATTAATTTGTCTACTATCCTGTTCTGTCCCCCCTTCTCTGCTCGTTAACAGACGACAGGCAAACAAACTTAAAAGGAACTCTCTTTATCAGTTCTCGGCTCAGACTGGCTGCGAGCCCAAAAATAAACAGAAATAAAGTCTCTTTCAAGAAGATAACAGAATACAAAACAAAAACTCTTACAAAGCAATGCACTTCTCACCACTTTCCCGGCCTTCCGTAAAGCGACCAAGACCTGGCTGTTCCGGCAGGCCTGGGGCTGTTGATTAATTTCCAGCCCCACCTGATGGAATGGATGTTGTATTAATTTTTTAACATTGTATTTTTTAAATATTTTAAATGTTTTTACTTTGTTGTGAGCCGCCCAGAGTCCCAAGGGAGTGGGCGGCATACAAATCTTATTAAAGTTCAAAGTTCAAAATAGACTGCATGGGGAAGATGTCCACCCATTTAGACAGAGCATCCACCATGAGGAGGAATGTCAAGTGGGCCGAAGAAGTCGAGGTGGAGGTGACTCCACGGAGAGGAGGGGGTCTCCCAGGAACGGGCAGGGGTGGAGGGCGGAGCAGGGCGGACTGCCTGACAGAGAGGGCACCACTGGACCCAGGCAGCAATGTCAGTGTCCATGGAGGGCCACCAGACATAGCTGCGACCAAGAGCTTTCATTCGCACTATGCCTGGGTGGCCCTCATGGAGGCGGTGGAGCACCTCCTGGCAGAGGGCCGCAGGAACAACGACCCTGGAGCCCCAGAGCAAATAGTCCTGTATGATGGAAAGTTCGTCCCGGCGGCGAAAGAACGGGGGGGGAACTCGGCCGAGCGAGTGTCCGCCGTCCAGCCCCGGTGAACAGCATCCAAGACCCTCTGGAGGAGGGGGTCAGACCGGGAGGCTTGGGAGATGTCGGATGCCGAGAGGGGAAGAGCAAGGTCGTCTGTCAAGGTGCCGACTGTGATCGCGGGCGTGGAGTCAGAAACAGAGATGAGTAGCGGGCAGCGGCTAAGGGCATCAGCATGGCCCATGTGTTTGCCGGGGCGGTAGAGGAGAGAGTAAGCGTAGGAAGAGAGGAACTCGGACCACCGACCCATGCGGGGAGAGAGTATAGGAGGGGTGGGCCGGTCACCAGAGAGAATGCCCAAGAGGGGCTTGTGGTCGGTCTGGGGGGGGAACCGGTGTCTGTACAGGTAGGGGTGGAAGCATTTTACCCCCACAATGGCCGCGAGGCCCTCCTTGTCCAGCTGGCTGTAATTGCACTCAGCCTTGGACAAGGTGCAGGAGTAAAAGGCGATCGGGACTTCGGAGCCATTGGGGTAGCATGGCTCAGGACGGCCTCGACACCGAAGGGGGAGGCATCGCAAGCAAGGATAAGTGGGAGGTGCTCGTCATATTGAACAAGCACGGGGGCAGATGTCAAAAGGGATTTGACAGCCGTGAGCACATGCACCTCACGGTCTGTCCAAATCCAAGGGGCGGAGGAATCTAGGAGGCGGTGCAGAGGCTCCGCGATGGAAGCCTTATTGGGAATGAAGGAGGCATAGATGTTGAGGAGCCCCAGGAACACCTGGAGCTCCGCCTTGGAGGAGGGGGTGGGGGCGGGGAGAATGGCCTCAATTTTGGAGGGGGTGGGGTGGATTCCTCTGGAATCCATGAGATAGCCCAGGAATTCAATGGAGGGGTTGCCCAGCTGGCACTTAGAGCATTTTAAGTGCAAGCCAGTGTCCCTAAAATGAGTTAGCACTGCCCTGAGGGTTTTGACGAGTCCTGATTGGTCGGCGACGGCAATCAGGACATTGTCAAAGTAAGGAACTATGTCCGGGATGCCATGGAGCACCCGCTCCATGAGTCCCTGAAAAATGCCAGGAGCCACGCTGACCCAAATTGCAGGCGGCAGCACCTGAAGGCCCCCCCGTGGGTCATGATGGTCTGGGCTGTGGCAGAAGCCTCGTCGACGGGCAACTCCTGGTACGCTTGGGCCAGGTCCAATTTCGCGAAAAGTTTGCCCTGGCCCAAGGAGTGCAACACGTGTTGCACGACTGGCACAGGATAGGGGTGCACTTGTAGGGCCTTATTGACAGTTGCCTTATTGTGCGCAGATCCTCAGGGATCCGTCGGACTTCAAAGGCAACACTATGGGAGTCTCCCATGGGGAGTGATCCACGGGCTCCAATATGCCCTGTGAGATCAGTTTATCGAGCTCCGCATCAACACAAGTCCGAAGGGCAAAAGGAACCTCTCGCGCCTTAAGGCGAATGGGTGCCACCATAGGGTCCAGATTAAGGGAGATGGGGTTGCCTTTGTAGCAGCCCAGGGCATCTGAGAAGACATAATCAAATTTAGATAGGAGAGAGTCTAGGGAGGTGGCGAGGCATAATGAATTAATGCCGGCAATGCTAAGGCCAAAAGCCCTGAACCAATCGAGCCCCAGAAGGGAAGCAAGGCGGCTGCGAACTACAACAAGGGGCAAGGAACCCTTAAACCGCCCATACTGGACAGGGAATTTCCCACAACCCAGGATGGGGATAGGGTTGCCCTGGAAGTCCCTCAGGAGGCAGTTAGCAGGGGACAGCTGGCTTGGCGTGAAGTGCAGTAGCAAGGCATGAAGAGTGTCTCAGGACATGATCGTGCGGGCCGAGCCTGTGTCCAGTTCCATCTGGCAGGGATGACTGGCGAGTAAGACACAGAGGTGCATCTTACCCCGACCCCCGAAAGAGGAGGCAGCGGAGTCGGGCAGCCAGTCGGGTATTGGAGCCTCAGGATCGGAGACGGTGTAGCACCCCAGGCGGGTGGTAGAAGACCCAGGAGGCGGACGCAGGTAGGTAGCCGATGGAGCAGAAGAAGAAGACGATGGAGGCCTCGGGCTGCGAGAGTCTCCAGGAGCTGAGCGGCAAACGGCCGTGATGTGGCCCTTCTTCCCGCACTTGCGGCAGAGGGCATTTCGAAAGCGGCAAGAGGCCCTGGAATGGCGGCCACCGCAGCTGAGGCAAACACCACCATCCTGACTGGGCAGAGACCTGAGGCGGTCGACGGAGGAGTCGAGATTGGCGCAGAGCTCGTCGGCCATCATCTGACAGTGGACAGACGAGTGAGGCAGCGCAGGCATCGCGGAAGCAGGGAACCGACGGACATCAGGGGTGGACTGGCCGGCCATCTCATATGTGCAGGCTTCGTTCACTGCGATTTTCATGGAGAGTTCAGCGCGGGACAAGATGCGGCGATGGAGGTTGATATCAAGCAGTCCATAAATGAACTGCTCCAAGAGGGCATCTTCCAGGTCGACAAACTCGCAATGTATTGCAGCAGCCCTCAGCGCAGCCACGTACTGGCTGATAGATTGGCCCTATAGTTGGATGCAGCGCCTGAAGTACTGCTGGCGAGCGTATTTGGATGGCGTCGGCTCGTAGTGCAGCTTGAGCCTGGCCATGAGGAGGTCAAGAGGCATTGTATGCACTGGGGTTGGTGCTGAAAGAGCCCTGGCGGTGGCAAACATTTCAGGGCCACAATAATGGAGGAAGGTGCCCCGTTTCCTCCCCTCAGGCAATTCACACAGGTCATGAGCCTGAAGGAAAACCTCGAAATGCTCGAGGAAAGCATCCCAGGATTCAGCCTCAGGGCGGAAAGCGGTGAAAACAGAAGAAGGAGCCAAGGCTGGGACGTGAACGGGGTCCGTGTCACTCATCCTCATCGCCAGTTTTAAAGACGAGAGTCTGAAGTAAAATTAACCAACTTTATTGTAGGAACAAACAGTCAACAGCAAAACACGAACGGAGAAGAGAGCCCGCCTGACAGCTATTTATACTTGACAGCTGTCAGGTGGGTAGCCAATCGGTGGTGTGTATTTCTCCCGCCAGCCAGCTGGCGCGCCAGAGCCAATCAGAAGCCTGAGGCTCTGGCCATGGCTGCCGGCTGCGTCGGGAGGACGCAACAGTGCTGGTTATTACCTGTAAAGCAAGCCTTATATGGCAATAGGGCCTGGTCATTGAAGGGCTGCCTTCTTTTCCGTGACATCTGGCCTGTTCCTATTGAATATGTTCAGTACTGCAAGTTCGGTGCACTCTGTGTTCCTTCAATTAAAGCACATACAGGTAGTCCTCCACTTACAACAGTACATTTAGTGTCTGTTCAAAGTTTCAATGGCACTGAAAAAAGGGGCTGGATTTGGCATTTTTATCCACCTATCGAGTCCTTGCTAAGAATCTGGGATAGCCAGATGCTATTATTTAATATTAAAGCTGCAGGATGTAAGCTGCTCCAAGTTAAAATGCCTTTTGTAATTGACTGGTGGTGATTTTGTCAATGCTGATGTTGTTCAAAGAGCTCCAGATGTTTTGGAATTGCATCCTAGGTGCTTATTATTATCTTTCTTTCTTTCTTTCTTTCTTTTTTTCTTTCTTTCTCTTTCTTTCTTTCCCTGCCTCCCTATTCTTTTCTTCTTTCTTTCTTTCTTTCTTTCTTTCTTTCTTTCTTTCTTTCTTTCTTTCTTTCTTTCTTTCCCTGCCTCCTTATTCTCTTTCTTCTTTTGCTTTTTTCTTTCTATCTTTTTTCTTTCTTTCTTTCCCTTCCTCCCTGCCTCCCTTTTCTTTCTTTCTTTTTCTTTCTTTCTTTCTTTCTTTCTTTCTTTCTTTCTTTCCATATATTTCTTCTATTTGCAGGTCTTTGTATTTTGTGATTTTCTCCTGTTTTTTCTCTTCTCTTCTGCTGTCTCTGGGTACAATAGCATCCACTATACAGACTTTTTTGCCCTTTTTATCAACATTAGTCAAATCTGTGGTATTATGTGCCTTATTACTTTAATGGATTTTCTAGATCAGAAAAACCCGTAACTATTGCCAGCACCTTACTGAGGTTGTTTAGATTGGAAGCTAAGTAGAAGTGGAACAGATTAGTACTTTGAAGAGAAGCTAGTAGGATTGTAGGATGAATTTGGAATAAGATCTTGCAAGAAAGATGTGGCAAAAGCTTTTGCACTGTTGTGAAGAAAGTAATATCTCTCTCTCCATGAAGTGATAAGAGCAACTTTTAGTGCAGACCAAGTCTCCTAACTCTTAATTAGAAGGAGTTGGAAGTAAGTTACATCTCACAAAAAAGTATGCCTTTTAGTAAAAGTTGTTAGTCTGAAAAAGAGCTACCATCCAGATTGCTTCTGATTTTGAGCTGTCCTACCTAGACTAACATGGCCCTTCTCCTATAACGTCCCCTAGCCCTTGAATTAGCGGCTTTTCCTTCTAATAATTCTTGATTCTTTTTCTTATTATCCTATTTCTGAAATATAAACAGCACTTGCCTGTAGCCATCTCTGCAAAGCCTCTAATCCTAAATTTCCCCCCGATTTACACTGAATTAGTTTTACACTGAATCTTAGGTCTGGTTGAAACATGGAAGGAAAATGCCTGGCTTATTCCTGTGCCTCAAAGCTGACAACTGAACCAGAGTTAAATATCCCACACCTGCCTCTCAAGCTATGGTTAGGGGTACAGAGGTGGCCCATAACCTGAGAAAGCCAACCCACCATTTGCATGAGGTAAAGGCAAAAAGTAACCCTGCAGCTTACCTGGTGTTGTGGATGTCTGTTTTAAATTGCCCTCCAATATTAATTCTTTTCTGGAGTTTGTTGCTGGTTTTGGTTGCTATGCTCGCCTCTCAGTGAGTGAGTGAGTGAGTGAGTGAGTGAGTGAGTGAGTGAGTGAGTGAGAGAGAGAGAGAGAGAGAGAGAGAGAGAGAGAGAGAGAGAGAGAGAGAGAGAGAGAGAGAGCAAGTCATCTCTGAAAAAGGGAGGGGGAAAGCCAGTGGCCAAGCCTCAGATTATGCCTGCTCCAGTAGACAACCAGCTTTTGCTCTCGCTTTCTCACACACACATCTCACTTTAGTCTCTAATGAGCTGAATTCCACCAAGTACTTATTGAAAGATGATAGTGAAGCCACAGATAGGGAAGACAGTAGCCCATTAATGGATTGTCTGCGTCTCTCTGTTTGTGTGTGTGTGTTTTTGCGAGACAATAATAGATAAAAAGAGGGACAGAGGCCGATCAGAGGCTGAGAAACAAACAAGGCAACGAATACAGAGTTTTGGGCTGCCTCTGAGTCGAATGAATGGATGAGGTCAAACGCACAATAGAGGACACACAGAGATGCATTTGGCTTCAGTACTAGATTCAAATGGATTCTGCACTGTGACTGGATTTTGGATCACAGTACAGGTTCCCCACAGTTAAGATCTCCCTCCCCAAAATGTCTCCTTGGAGCCAGGGGCAATTTTCCACTCTAGCAGTAACAGCAAACAAACCTGTGTCAGTTCTTGAGCTGACATACGTACTTCTGCTGTTCCTCGCAGTATCCTTTCCTTATTTTTTTTTTTAATAGTTAAAATCAGAAAAGAAGCAGCTGGACACAGACAGATTCAAATAGTTTTATTAATTTATAATATGACATACAAAGAGAATACAAAAGCAAATGTTAGGGAAATTAGGAAAGGAAAAGAGAAGTGGATGGGGAGGAAAAGCAAGAGGAAAAAAAGGGCATTGACTTCTGACTCCTTTGGTGCAGTAAAAATAAGGCATTAAGATCTACCCTCAACTTTTTGCTTTTTCATAATAATAGAAACTAGCCATTTCTATAAGACACTGACAGATTTATAGATGTTCATTTAATTATTTTAAAATGATATAATGACACTCTACAATGAAACAGGGCTTGGTTCCAATTATACCCACAGTGGTCAAACTGCGACTGCTTGGAAATAATTTAGATCTGTATTCTGAATTCATGTTTACTACACCGCCGGTGCCTGGTTAGATCTCTGCAGAGGAATGGATGAGTAAACAATTAATAGATGAAGCTTCAGAATACATTGAGAAATGCAATTGGGGGCAGGAGGCAGCTCCCCATTTTTGGAAGGGTGATTTTTTTGGAGAACTGTAGTTGTGCTTTAAAGGGAAACCAACTTATCTTCCCTGCCCCCCAACAAGGTATTATAAGAAAAAAAGGGGGAATGGATAAAAACAACCCAATGCGCTACCGGAAGTTTGGGAACGGACTTCTGGTTTGCGTGTTGGGCCGTTTTTGCCCTACGGAGGCTTTAGGAGGCTTCCCTGAAGTCTCCGGAGGGCAAAAAAGGGCCCAACACGGAAACAGGAAGTCAGAAAATGGGCTGTTTCTGGCCTCCGGAGGGCCTCTGGGGGGTGGGGGAGGCCGTTTTCGCCCTCCCCAGGCTCCTAGAAAGATGCGCGCACATGCACGGGCAGAGGGTTGAGTGTCACGTGCGCATGCACAGGGGGCACAGCATGGGGAGGCATTGTTATGGGGTGGGCACGTGAGTGCACGCAATAGCTTGTGTGCTCGTGCTTTTGGCACCTGAGGCGAAAAAGCTTCACCATCACTGGCCTAGAACCAGGGGGAACCTGAGATGTTACTATACGCTTCTCCACTCTGATGCTCTCCAGATGTAGGACTGTTAATTAATATCATTCTTTACCATTGACAATACTGGCCAGAATTTAATGGAACTGTGGTGTCCCAAGCACATAAACAGCACTAGATTGCTTACTGCAATTCTAATAAAAGCTTTTATTTCCCACAGTGTCCACCCAACCAGTTTAAAAAGCTCACAGGCACCTGAGGAGGACATTCTAATTTAGCTTAGTATTTCTTCACGAGGATTATACTCCCTCTTAATATGGAATACAGCATTCATGGCCAAAACCACTAACTGACCTCTCCCCATAAATTTGTCCAGTTCCTTCAATCCAGATGTAGGCATCTGTGACCCTTCAAATAATGGAACCTGTGTTCCAACATTTAGAGGGTTACACACCCATTCCTCACCCTTACTTTGACTTTTTGTTCATAATGGTGGTGATAACTTCTCTTGCCTGTAATATTTCCAGCTCTCCAATTAGGACAAGCAATCCAAATTGTTTATTTTTTTTAAAAAAAGCAACATAAGCAGAGCAAATATCTTCCTCAATGGGTTTTGAATAAAAAACGCAGGGATAAAATAGTGGAAAATGTCTCCTGGTTTGGCTTTGCCTGCTGTATCAGAAAAATAACCTTTTTCTAAGCCCTAAAATTATCATATACAGATAGTCCTCAAGTTAAGAGCACAATTGAGCCCAAAATTTCTGTTGTTAAGTGAGACATTTGTTAAGTGGGTATTGCTCCATTTTATGATCTTCCTGGCCATGATTGTTAAGTAACTCACTGCAGTTGATAAGTTAGTACTCCGGCTAAGTGAACCTGGCTTTCCCATTGACTTGGCTTGTCAGGAGGTGGCAAAAGGGTCTTCTGACAAGCAACCTTGGAACACAGCAATGGTCATAAGTATGAACCAGCTGCTAAGCGTCTGAATTTTGATTGCATGGTCATTGGGATGCTTCAAAGTTTCGTTAGTGTGAAAAAGAGTTACAAGTCAATTTTTTCAGTACTGTTGTAACTTTGAATAGTCACTAAATGTTATAAGTCAGAGACTACCTGTATGTCTATTATACCCTCTGTCTCCAATTTGCTTCAAAAAACAGACCAATGATCCTATGAAGACAAATATTCAAAAGCTTTCAAAAAATCATTTGTACTGGGCAGGATACTTTTTTATCACTGTGAGCTACCTTAAAAGCCCCCCCCCCCCCCGATTTCCATGGGTAGCAGGAGACAAAACAATGGTGTGATTTACACAACTCAAGGAAACAGACCTGGAGTTCTCACTTAGAAAACTCTCTTCTAAGACCCTGGAGAGGTTTAATAAAATAAAATAGTTAAGCCTTTTAAAATTTAACAAGTCTGTTTTAAGGCCAATTAAAAAAATAAGCTGCATAACATGCCATTATAAGTCTTTTTCCCAGAGATTCTATCAGACAAGGAAAACTACTGACCTATGAGTGAATGGTAAAGGTTCTCCTTGCACATACTGCATGTGCTAGTAGTTCCCCACTCTAGGGGGCGGTGCTCATCTCCGTTTCAAAGCCGAAGAGCCAGTGCTGTCCGAAGAGGTCTCCGTGGGCATGTGGCCAGCATGACTAAATGCCGAGTCGCACTGAACACTGTTACCTTCCCACCAAAGGTGGTTCCTATTTTTCTACTTGCATTTTTATGTGCTTTCGAACTGCTAGGTTGACAGAAGTTGGGACAAGTAACGGGAGCTCACTCTGTTATGCAGCACTAAGGATTCGAACCACTGAACTGCCGACCGTTATGATCTCCATGTGTTAGCCACTGAGACACCGTGTCCCTTATGAGTGAATGAGATGGAAAACCAGAGACGCTCCTTTACATAAACAAGGCTGGATAAATAAAAGTAATTGCTTTTCTTCTTTTTAAATCTCTCTACCCACACAGCTTTCACTTTCTGTTACACAAAAAGACAGAGAGACTCTTTTTACAGTTTTGTATATATATTTTTTCTTCAGAGATTATGTTACAGTTTTGACTCTCACAAGAAGGCACTTTCGATTGGAAATTTTATCACACATTCTCATATTCATGATTAAAGATTCAGCTTGTGGTCCTCGGATACAGACAGCCTGAAAAACCTGAATGGGGAACAATTTCTCCATTCACGGGGAGGAGAACTAGTAACATTAATCATGTGAGCCGTGAATGTGGCATCTTATTCAGCCACTTCAAAAAATCCAGGAGCATGGTTTAGCCAACCTATCTCAGTTCCTTGGCATATCTACATGGAGATTTGTGTGGCTCCTTGGAGTACTGAAGCTGGCACTGAGAAAAGCAATCCCAGCAAAGTGCTGAGTTTACCAATACTCTTTTAAGAGTTGAAACTGGCTTGCTGGCACTGAACCTTTAGCCTTCCTAATACAAGAAATGAAACAGGAGGTAGGAAGGCAATTCTATGGAGAAAGTGAGAGAGGCATCACTCAAGCAGCTGTTTAAAGAGGGCTTGTTTGCTGCTACCCTGAAGGATGAATGATGGGGTGGGTTGGTATGAGAACCAGTCTCCGGTGGCAACAGAAAGCAGTGGAGAAGGGAAAAGTGGATAAAAGCACAAATATGTGAAAAAGGAAAGTAGAAAGAGGAGAAAGAAGTTATTTCTCTTCCACGGAACAATTTTGGGCTCTGTATAGGGGTGGGTTCCTGCCAGCATTACTACTGATTTGGTGTGTTTTTTTCCAATGAAGATTGTTCTGCGCATGTGCAGAACAGAAAATAAAGATGGTGGTGCTCAGGATAGAACAGGTATGGTCACATGTCCAGCCGAATTACTAACCTATTCGACCGAACCGGTCCATACCGGTAGGACCCCACCTCTGATGCAGATGGAAAAAATGAATTTTCTGTGGAATGAGACCCTTGACTTGGTTTCATGTTAACTCTTAGCTAATGTGGCTAGTAACACTGACCCTGACCAATACTGTGTGGATTATTTCATTCCTTTGCCTCAAAGAAAGGCAGGGGAGGCTCCAGGCACTTGGTAGAGATGGCAGAGGCTCTCTGAATAGAAGTATCAACTCATGGGCAGAAAACATTCCCAATGCATTTTCTTTTATATCAGAAATGACAACAAAACACACAAAAATAATCACCATCTCCCATGAACAGCATTAAAATACAGCTATAAAAATCATACTTTTTCTCATTCCATATTTTCCTATTTTTTCCTATTATATATATATACACACATATATACATGGTATACATATTTATATAATCTAAAAAACATGCCCAATTAAATTTCTCTCTACATTCTGTAAAAAAGAAAAAGTAATCCTCACAAATTTGCAACTCCCTACAAATTTGGATTAATTTTAAAGGGGGATCTTTTGGTTTGTGGGAGCTAATGGGTCCAAGTTGGCCTTTGGCCTCTTTGGGGGGTAGGGGGAGGGAGGAAAAGATTTCTTGGTCCTGCCAGAATGAAACAATTTCTCAATTTATACCATCAAGCACAGCATTAAGGAGGCAACTGAGGTAGGGTGAGAAAAGGGGGAAAAAAGATACAGTTCAGGCCAAATTTAGCTACCCCAATGGGAAAAACTATGTACATGCCAAAGGAGGTTGATGCCATCCTTAAATCAAGATGATCCATTGAAGCAGCAAAGAAATATGCAATCTAAGTTTACACAAAAGAAAGTTCACTCTTTCTTAACAGTTTTCTGCCCAACCTGTGTGTGCATAAATTATAACCATTTTATTTTACTTTGCCCCCCCAGGGATTTCTGTGGTTGGAGAAACAACAAAAACCAGCCTTAAAACACCACAAGAGAATTCCTTGTTAATTCAACCTGACATTAACATAGATTGGCTTAAAAAATCATATGGAATGATTAGAGATCATTTTGCAATAAATTTTACTTTTGCCTCAACATCAAGTTCAAAAATTTTTTTTTTAGAAATACTGTACATTTTAAAATGTGTTTTGATAAAGTTTCGCTGCTGAAAACCGTGATACAACATTTGAAGAACTATAAAATGTGGAGAAAGTTATCCAATGCATATTTTCAGTGTTTCAATGCACGTTTATCCAGGAAGTGCAAATCTGGCAAGCCATTGAGAAAATCGCCAGGTTCAATTTCTCAAGGACTGCTAAGGAAAGACTTTAGACCTACAGAGTCTTTCCATACAGTACTAGCAATAGATGCCATACCTGCAAGAAGCAGAAGGGGGTGGGGAAGATGACAGTAGTCTTAAAGAAAAACAAAGTTTCTCTTCTTTGACTCTCGATTATATTTCCTTTCTTCCACTCTCTTCAGATTGTTAGAACAATGCTGTCTTTTTAATGGTTCTTTTTGGGGGAAAATAAATAGAAAATAAAAAGGAACATATTTATCTCCTGTTCAAGGAATCTGCAGTTTGCATTGTTGAAAGATGACCTGCTGAATTTAATGATCAACTTTAAACATACCTGATCTGACAGTTGTGGTTGCAATGCCCAATTTAAAAGATTTCTGAACATCCTGTCACTCTTAGTAAGAGGGAGCAGTAGGTTAATCAGAACTTTCTGGTCAGGTGTAGGCCAGCAGTGATTAGATACATTAACCATTTCTGGTCCATTGTAACAGTAAATTTAATTGTTGGTTCATGTTGAAGAAGACAGCAGTGAAGTTCAAAAACGAGCTACCAAGATTTGCAGTAGCCTATGCCTGAGTTAGATTCTTGGGCATCTTAATAATAATAAAAAAGAGAAATAGGCAAAGGCACAAGGAATTCTTACATCCCAAAAATATTTTAAGGCAAATTTAAGATGGCACTGGAGAGAAACCAAGGCAAATCCATTAGCAGAAATAGTAACTAGGTAGAGTTCCAAGAAAATTCTTGTTTGGTATCAAAATTCTCTCCTATTAAACAGGCTTCAAAGATATTGGGGGAAAAATAGGAAGAAACATCGTGAACTGTAAGGATGAGTCAGCTTAGTTTTGCTGAAGCATCACCTTGGGGAAAACAACACCCACCCACCCCCCGCACTGTGGACAAAGCAGCAGAAATGGAGACACCTCGTTTTGGCACACTTGACTCTGCTTTCTCCTCCTCATGCTATACCAGCAAGTCTGTTGATTCTAAAAGGCACAATTTCCCCCACATACTCCGCAAATCCAGAAAAGTTACAGATTTCTAGGGAGACAGTGGGATTTGAAGGCACCGACTGTAACACAAGACAAAAAAAAACCACAGCAGACAAGGAATACACCTCCCACACCTCATCTCTGTGTTTAGTCTAATTCTGACTGATGTTGTATGCTGTCACTGAGAAGATGAAAAGGAGCTTAAAGGTTGAAGGAGGAAGGAGCCAGCGCTGACACAAAATATGGAGGTGCAAAGAGGACGATTCCAAAGCATTCAACGTAAATACTGTAGGACAGTATCACTAATCATTTCTCTAAGCTGTGGGAGGGATCTGTGGCTCTCCAGCTATTGCTTTAGGATCCCTTGATTCTACCTCATCATGAATGTTCCTCAGCAACATATGGAACCATGGCTTCCCAGCTTCTGTTCTTTAACATTGGAGACTCTTAATTATAGAACTTGACTGTCCTTTCCTTCATTCTGTCCTTCCCACAGAATTTTATTTCTTGTCAGCCATATTTCACATCTTAAGGAGGCCCTTCTCTGCCTCCCAATGCCACCTCAGCCTTTCCTCCTAAGCAGTGGTGGATTCAGCCAGTCCATACCTATTCGGGAGAACCGGTTGTTAATTTTCTAAGCAGTTTGGAGACCCGGTTGTTGGAAGAAATCTCATTTTGTTTTTTCCCACTTTACAGGGCTAATCCTGTAAGGGAGGCAGGAAGGAAACATTCTGGTGTTGTTTCTAGCCTGATCTTTATTGCCCTGCTTACAGAAGCTGCCTCTCCGGTTAACCCTTATTACATTGTAACAGCTAAGGCGAAGCACCCATCAACATGAATGACGTTAAGTTGGCCACGCCCACACAGTCACATGACCATCAAGTCCCACCTACCCAGCTGGTCATTAGGGCAGACAACCAGTTGTTAAATTATTTGAATCCCACCACTGCTCCTAAGCAAATGTTTGTATCATGAACCATATTATCCCAATACAATCAGTCACAGAAGTGAGAGATCTACTGTATTTCCAGAGATTAAAAAAAAAAGAGGGACTTGTGTAAGCTGGAGCTCCTTCAACTCCTCTTATTTTTTTGCTAGTAAAGGTGACATAGCTGGTTCACCCTATGTCTCAGGAGGAAGAAGCACACCTGATTTTCTCTCTCTCTCCTCCTTACGAAACATCTCCAGCCCTTCTGATGTCTAGCTTAGAGGGGGAAACAAATGAGTGAAACTGGGAATTCTTCCAGTCTCTCTCTTCTCCCCTCACTGTATTTGGAAAGTTAGAAATTTTCCCATAAGGGGAGGGGGAGATATTTCCAAGAGGAGCAAAAGACAAAACTGACCTCACTATTAGTCCCAAGAGATAGCTTATGTGTAATAGTTATACACTTTCCACAGCCCCTTTGTGAAAAGATCCAGCTTAAATTTCAAGTAAAAATCTAAGCCTTTTGAAGAAGCAGACACATTTTCTCCTTTAAGGGCGGAGATGAGGCCACTAAAAAAGCCAAACCCCTGCTCACATCTTTCTATCACTTTTCTGTATCCCTGCCCCATCCACATCACATTAGTTCTGCTTGTTCTTTTTAGCTTTTCTTCTCCACCTTTTCTTGAATATTTTCAATCTGGGCTCTTCCTAGCCGATAGGTGATTTTAGAAATCACTTTTCCTGCAATGAGGACAATGGAGATATACGAACAGTTACAACAATGAAGTGCAGTGAATACCCGGGAAAGAGACTTGTGTATCTTTCCCCCAAGATGGCAGGAAACGAGTGGAAAACTGTTCTGATTAGAAGGGAAAGGACCATAGTTGGATGGTAGCTTTGGTTACATTTGATGTTTTGTGTGTGTGTGTGTGTGTGTGTGTGTTTGTGTGTGTGTGTGTGTGTGTGTAGAGAAAGGGGCTGATGTCCTGGTTTCTGCAACCCATAATCCAAGGGGAGAAACTGTGAACCATAGCAGCAAGGAGGTTTCCTTTCTGGGGTTCAAGATCATATTCAGATGCTGGAGTTTCTTCTGGTGCCTCACAGGAATAATTGCTCTCTGCTGCCTCCTGCAGGGTTTCCTGGGCACTGCATTGCTTGTCGAGGTCGAGGGAACAGGTCAGCAAAAGAAAGCAGCCAAAATGGGCACACCTGCCCCTCCGACATCCCCTGCCCAAAGCCCTGCCCCCTCCATTGGTCACTAGCTAGTAGTCCGCTGTTGCTTTAGCACAGTATATACATCATCCACTTTGCTGAGTCTCTCAAAGAAAGGCAGCAAGTCGAGCAGCTCCGTGTCAGCCATGTTGTCAAACCACGAAGCCACAGGCACCTGCCAGGGGTGAAAAGAGGTAAGGGGTTACTGCATTGGCGGCTGTCGGTGATTCAAGTAAGGCTACAGGGAGCAACTATTTCATACAAGCACTTCTTTATACGGTGCTATGGATTGCATATTATACTGCTCTACTATTTAACTTTCAATTGAAAAACACACACACACACATCTGCACAATGCATGGTGTTAAGAAAAAGACTTCTTGGGCACAAGTACCAAGTAGAAAACTATCCCCCTTGCCTTCTTCTTCAGCCATGTATTTTCAGATCTGTTCAAGAGACAGTGCAGAGGGCAAGGCTTCCAAATTGATACAGTCCCCCCCCCTCATTTAGAAAGTTGCTAGCTACCCCACCCCTACTTACAGCATTATCAGGGTGGAAGACATAAGAGGCCGGTGAATTGTCTACAATGATGATCCGTGTGAGATCGCGTCCCAGGCGGCTGAGGTCCTTGACGTAATTACCCCGGTGGAAGACACATGACTCACGAAAGAGCCGAGTGCGGAAGGCTCCCCACTTGTCCAGCAGATCAGCCACCGGATCGGCATACTAAAATTGGAGGACCAACAGGTGATAAGGAAAAGTAGTTTGACTAGATTCTCCAGACGTTCTAATGGGAAGAGAGTATGCATGTGTGTAGTATCAGGGCATACTATTTATTCCTATTGATTTATTTCCTGCCAAAATCCTGAAAGTTTTGCATTCCGTGGGGCTAAATTGGAAATAAAGATTGGTAAACTCTTTCCCCAGAAGAGGTCTGGCTTTTCCAACTAATTGTTAATTAAAGCAGATTTCTACTGATGACTCCGTCCACATTGTCTTTTAATTGCAAAAGACAGAGAAAAATAAGACTTGTACAGTACAGGTAGTCCTCGGCTTACAATCATTTGTTTAGTGACCTTTAAAAATACAATGGCACTGGAAAACTGACTTACAACTGGTCCTTGCATGTATGACTGTCGCAGCTTCCCCACTATCACGAGATCAAATTTTGGGTACTTGGTAACCACCATGCATTTATGTCTCTGGAGGTTCTTAAGTCATCTAGGCCATGGTTGCATTTAAAAGACAGAGATCACTCTTGCGAAGATAGCAAAGTCCACATTTTGGGTGGAGAGGACCACTGGTTTGAAAGAGGGGTCAAAGAGGCCATCTATGTTAAAATTGAACAGCCCTCTTTCAACAGAGGATGTGGGATATAACATTATCTATCTCCAGTCTACAACACAGTCCTTTCAACAGTTCCAAGAAGGTTCCACACCCATTTGCACTACTCAGGTGACCCTGATGACACAGATAAACCTCCAGGTGGCCTCAATGACTCAACAAAAGAATGCAAATGACCAGCTGTCTGCAAGGAATATAAATCCTTCCATTCCCCACCATCCAGTCATAGCTGAAGAAGCTTCTTGGATGAGAAGTGAAATGTCTTCAAAGAAAAAGGAGAAAGTTCAGTTGCCTCTTGAGAAAGCACCTTTGGGACATCATGTATTTACAACTGTTGTAGCATCCCAGAGTCATTTGCAACCTTCTCGCCTGATTTCTGGCAAGCAGAGTTAACGGGGGAATCCGGATTCATTCAATGACCCCATTTCACTTAACCACTGCTCTGATTCATTTAACAACTGTGGCAAAAAGGTCATAAAATCTGGTGCAACTCCCTTAACAAATGCTCTGCTCCCAGTTGTGATTCTAAGTCAAGGTCTACTTGTAGAACATTTGCTTTTTTAGGATCAAGGAAAATGGTACAAAAGAAAAGTCCCGGCTCTGATATGTTTCAGAATTCTTCATCGAGCAAAATATTACAGAAATCCTGGGAAGAAGAGAAAATCCAAAGCACAGAGTCTTGTTTCAGATAAGTGGGAATTGCTTTTTACTGCAGCTTGCAAGAGGGAAGATGGATCCTGGGGACCAGGATTTTTGGATTAATTCTGAGTTTAGAATGGATCAAGAGGTCAACTGGATAGAAAGGTTGCCATGAGATCTTCTTAAACTCTGTCTTTCTGTTGGCTAACTTTCTCCAAATTGAAGGCCATTACTCTGATTACTTCATAAGAAAGCAGGACGATAGGAGAAGGAGGAGAATCGTACCTTTGCCAGGCTAGCAGTGAAGAGTACACACTCAAAGAGCTCACCCATCCGCCTCAGAAACTCATCCACATGGGGTCGCTTCAGTACATACACCTGGTGAGAGTAAGAGAAATCATGGAAGGGGATCATGGAACAAGTTGAAGACGGGGCCTCCACATCCTACCTTCTTGGCCCACAAACCGATGGACCCAGTTCCTCTCAAAGAAGGCAGTGATCAGCATCAGAATAAGCCTACCTGAACACTAGATGGCAAAACATGTTGCCCAGAAAATGGCTGATATTTATTTATTTATGTATCTTGCATATGTAATATTCTGCCTTTCTTCCAAGACTCTGGGAGGTTGACAACAGCAATCGAACATAATATCCTAACATTCAATTAAGCACTGTGTATAAAAGCAGTCACAAAACTGGCCCAAACAATAAAAACCTGATCGGAATAAAATATCAACTAAACAAGATGGCTGAATCACTAAAATTAGGATCTCTCCCCCCCCCCCTCAAACAAAATGATTTTCCCTGCCTAGTGGAAAACCAACAACAGAGAGACTAGGTGCATGTCCAGCAATGAGGTGTTCCTGTGAATTGGGGGTCACCCTAAGATGGTTTGCTTTCAGTTCATGTCCCGCTCACCTCACAAGGCGCGGGGATCCTAAGTATCTCCTCCAGAGGTGGGTTGCTGCCAGTTCAGCCTAGATCGGCCGAACTGATAGTAGCGGTGGTGGGAGGCTCCACTCACCCACCCACCCAGACGCTTCTGCACATGCACAGAAGTATTGCACATGCATGCGAGAGAGCGCCCGAACCAGAAGTAAAAAGATTAGCAACCCACCTCTGATCTCCTCCCCTAAATACCACACAGAATGGATAGATGCCATTTGTGGGAGGCAGACCTCACAGCAAACTGGAGCTCTCCTTATAAGACTTTATAGATTATAAGAGAGACACGGTGGCTCTGTGGCTAAGACACTGAGCTTGTTGATCAGTAAGGTCAGTAGTTCAGTGGCTTGAATCCTAGTGCTGCATAATGGAGTGAGCTCCCGTTACTTGTCCCTGCTCCTGCCAACCTAGCAGTCCGAAAGAATGTAAAAATGCAAGTAGAAAAAATAAGAACCACCTTTGGTGGGAAGGTAACAGTGTTCAATGCGCCTTTGCCTTTGAAATGGAGATGAGCACCGCTCCCTAGAGTCAGGAACGATTAGCACATATATGCGATGGGAACCTTTACCTAGGTTATAAGCAGATCTTTGAATTTGGCACACAGCAGTGGTATGTTTCCCTGTTAGTAGGCTGTCCACTAGGATCAACTCTAGTTTGCAAGCCATCTTCAAAAGCAGCCCCATGTAGAAAACCTGTTGCAGTGCTCTGAAAGTGTCTTGCGCCAAGAGCATGAGTCACAACTGCCAGATAAAGGTTGCAAATGTATCAGCCTAGCTGGGTAAAAGTTCCCTGGCCATGACTTCCACCTACTGCTCCAGCAGGAGACATGAATCCTGGAGGAACCCAAGTCACAGGCATTTTCTATAGTGTTCTACGGGATCAAATTCAGAATTATCGTTGGAACTGATTGCTCCTGGATAAACAGTACCTCTGGGGAGAGAAAGGCAGAGATAAGAAAGAATGCAAGATCCCTTAGCAGATTAAAAGGCTAGTAAACGACACCTTGGCCTGAGAAAAGTCAGAGAAAGAGGCCCATAATAAACTCACCTTGATTTGGTATAAGAGAGGGCAGAGGGAAGGGTTCGAAGATTTGGTTCTTATGCCCGTATAACAATAAAATAGACCTCCGGGAGTTCTTGCTGGGTCTTGTTTCCTGATCTCGCCTTCCTTGAAGGCCTGATATTCAGTCAAGCAGAAGCCACGAGTTTAGCAATATTGCTAAGCTCCTGACCTATTCAAATGAGGGAGGGCAACCCTAACCAAAGCTAACCACAAAACTGTTTTAGAAGCTCCAGCTTGCTGGGATTTACTTTCAGCTTGTTCCTACCAT
The DNA here is from genome assembly GCF_051295495.1 of Thamnophis sirtalis. NCBI lineage: Eukaryota > Metazoa > Chordata > Lepidosauria > Squamata > Natricidae > Thamnophis > Thamnophis sirtalis. The sequence continues at coordinate 60,602,926 of NW_028261381.1, read as the reverse complement.
CCAGATCCTCAACCCACCCCAGACACTGGGTTAGGGCTTCACAGCAGCTCTGTCACAACAGAGAGGACTGCTGTGGAGCATCATGAGGATGTGGAGGATTCCTCACTGCAAACTGACAGATGATCTCTCCCCAAGGTTTCATACAGAAGTTAAATCGGCACGAGAATGGCACTGCTGGGTTAGAAGAGGGGATGTGTGGATGGTCCTTCTCTTGCAGCAGTAGCCCAAAACTACACCTGCCACACTTCACGCTGTGTAATCGGCTGTGAGAATAAGCTTGAAGAACAGGAGGAAGAACCGTAGCCAAGGCAATAGTCAAATAAGAGAAATCTTTGACTAAAGCATGGAATTGGACCCTGCCTAGTTCTCTTTAGGACAAGTGCAGGGAGGGGAGAGTTGCACGATTCTGTTACTAGGACCCTGTAATAAAAGTTCATTTTATTATTCATGACTTTGGTGTTCAAGCCTGGTCTACCTCAAAGGACTGATACCCTGCAGAACACTGAAGACATATGGTCCCCAACCTCAAAGACTCTGACCTACGAAGCCAAGATACTTCTAGATACGGATATTCTCTGGCACTTGCTCTGATTTTACTTACTGAATTTTTACCGAGCACTGAGAAAGAGGTCAAGAACACCTCCACCTTGAAGATCTTCTGCAATTCAAAGAAAGGCTGGGAAAAGACAGCTTGTACCCTTTGCACAACGAATCAAAGCGAGAAGATCCCCACATTTCAACACGCAGCACACAACACCCATCTGAAATGGTTCAAACTCCCGAGGTAGGGAATGATGTCACTGGGCAATCTCATCTGGGAACTATTCAAAGCATGCTGAGCTGTCGATTCCTCTTTGAAAGCGAGCACATATAACTGTCACATCCACTGTGAATGATGCTGCTGGCTGCCTCCAAGGCCAAGTAATCGAGAACAGGCTGATTGCAGTACCTACAGCCTATCCTGGATTACTTGAACCTAGCCGCAGCTCTTTGTAAATGAGAATAGCAATCACGATATATATGGAGGTTTTCGATTTCAATCTCAGCTCCATCACAGCTCAGCCTGACCAGTGTTTAGAAGTATAGAGGAGATTTCCATATGTTGAATCAGACCATTGGGTTCATATGATCTAATGATCAGACATATTTTTCTTAACCGATCTGGACTTGGTAGGGTTGAGTGAAAGATCTTCTCATGGAAATCAACGCTGTACTACCAGATGGACCTTTCCCCTCACTCTGCTGTCAAGGAGTTTCCCATAACAACCATTCCAATTCAGATTTAATGTGAAATTTGTCTGCCACACTAGGACCATCCAGGTTGGCAACAATCTCTCTTCTCCCATTTCCCAGCATAGATTCCATACCTGGTGCATGACCCCGTCAATCTCCACTGGGATGATGAAATCTGCATTGTTCACCGGCTAGAGAGGAGGAAGGAAGCACAAGGTGAATCACACCTTCTAAAAGACTTCTTCCCACTATCCATCTCCCTGGTTTTGAAAAAATTATGTTGGAAACACTTCCTGGGTTTCAGAAACAACCTCAGCTTCCATTTTTGCTCTGGCAACAAATAAGTCATGTATCTCCTTCCTTCATCCACTCCAATAGTTTGGAGGGGCTAAGTTTGGGGAAGGCTGTTCTGATGAAGAAAGTTTTTAAAAACAGCTGTTAAAAATCTCTCTTAATAGAACTGCCTGGGATGAAAATCAGCGGAGGAGGAAGAGGAGGAGGGAGGGAGGGAGGGAGGGAGGGAGGAAGGAAGGAAGGAAGGAAGGAAGGAAGGAAGGAAGAGGAAGAGAGGTAAGTACGTAAGAACTGACCTTAAAGGAACTATGTACTAATGTCTCATCCAAGTCAATCACCACACAGATTTTACTGGCATCTTGGGATTTGATTTCTGGCAATAGGTATTTGACTGTGGTCTGCAGGGTAAGAAAGACAGAGAAACATGTACACATAAGTTTAAAATCTGGATTAAAAAAGATACAGAAGCAAGGACTTTCAACCTCTGACACCTGGTATGAGGGACAATGGGAATTAACCTGTGAAGATCATGAATGCTCTACAATCAGAGGTCCTCCATGTGTTTTGTGAAAAATGGATGCTGTCTCCTTTTAGTTTGCTTCCCCATATTGGCATCAAGGAATATTTGGCAGTTATCAAAATCTCTGTCCTCAGTCCTCTATAGAACAATATTAGTCAAAAGGATAGTCAGCAACCAAGATAGAAAGACTTGAGGATTAGAATGACTCTCTCTCTCTCTCTCTCTCTCTCTCTGTCTCGCTTGCCTGCCTGCCTGCCCACTCTATCTATCTATCTATCTATCTATCTATCTATCTATCTATCTATCTATCTATCTATCTATCTATCTATCTATCATCTCTCTCTCTCTCTCTCTCTCTCATCTATCTATCTATCTGTCTGTCTGTCTGTCTATCTATCTACCTACCTACCTACCTATTCATTATCTATGTCTGTCTGTCTGTGTGCCTGTCTGTTTGTATCTATCTATCTATCTATCTATCTATCTATCTATCTATCTATCTATCTATCTATCTATCTATCTATCTATCTATCTATTCATTATCTATGTCTGTCTGTTTGTATCTATCTATCTATCTATCTATCATCTATCTATTAATTATCTATGTCTGTCTGTCTGTCTGTCTGTCTGTCTGTATCTATCTATCTATCTATCTATCTATCTATCTATCTATCTATCTAATCATCTATATCTATCTATCTATCCATCCATCCATTGTCTATTTTTATCTATCTGTCTGTCTATCTAGTCATCATCTGTCTGTCTGTCTGTTTGTCTGTCTGTCTACCTATCTGTTCGCTATAACCCATTCCCTATTTTATTATTCCATAGCTATAAAATATAGATTGCAAAAATAAAGTAGCTGCAATGAGATGCTTTACACTTGTAAACAGGGAGAAGTTTGGAAGCCAAGCCTAAGCATGAGCAGTTATACAACTGGGCAATAGAGGGCACTAGTATATCAAGGCTCAGGTGATCTAAAAATGAATCAGGTTGGGGCCAGAGTTTAAAGAGAGTTGATAGCTCAGAGGCTCTGGATAATTAAAGGATCTGGTGATCTCCCAAAATTAGGAAATTCATACATTAGCACCATACTTGGCTTCTTTATCATCGTTTTTAAAAAATTGCTATTGGTTAGAGCAGGGCTGTCAAACTCCTGGCATGTGGGCTAGATGCATCACATGCTGGACATGCCTTCGCCCAGTTAGGGAACGGGGAAAACAGTCCTGATACATCACGTGATGACATGAGTGTGTTAATGTTCTGGCAGCCCAGCCCCCATGGGCAACAAGCTACAAATCTTGAGGGATGCCAGAAATATAGAAGGGTCTTAAGAAGGTCTTAATTTTTTCCCCTAAAATTAGTGGGTGGATAGCTTAAGTTGCTAATGTTTGATTTTTGTATAGTCCAGTGCAAATACCAGTTGGGTACTTGTCCTATTACAGAGTGTTCTTTCAAATATAGATGAAACCCAATCTCTAACTAGATTGCCATCTCGCAGCTTAGATATCAAAGAAATCCTAGGCAAGGCAGCTACGACTCTTCTTGCCCATCCCCTCAAGCGTGTCACCTGTCATTATCTATTGGCAGCTAAGCAACAAGGGATCATGTGATGAAATCTGCAGCCAAATACATTTCAAAGAGTTCTTTCCAACCTCTGGGTGTCAACCCTGACACTGGGTGGCATAGCAGATATGCCATCTATGTGGAATGTAACTACCATATTTTTTGGAGTATAAGATGCACCTTTTGCCCCCTAAAAGAGCATGGAAATGTTGGTGCATCTTACACAACAAATACAGCCATTTTTGGCCTCCCGAGGCCCCGCCCTTGCATGCCATTGCATCCCATTCTTGCGAAAAATGGGCAAAAAACGGCCATTTTTCACAAAAACAGAGGCTTTTTTGTCTTACCCCAGCCCTGATGAAGCCTGCAGAGTGCTGCTGGGGGCTGAGGGAAGGCAAAACCTTTTTTTTCTTACTAACCTCTTCAAAATCTTGCTGCGTCTTATACACCGGTGCATCTTATCGTCCAAAAAATATGGTAATTCTCCTTATCCAAGTACAAATACACAATTAAAGCATTGCAGAGGGTGACTGATGCATAGTGAATGGACTGCAACGGGCAACCTAATTTCTCAAACTGTTTTCTGTTCTCAGGGCTTAATGTCACTTGATGAAATCCATTAAAATTTTCACACCTTCTCCAACCTACAGCCTGGAGTTTTATTATTTTGAAGTTTAGGATGTTATCCCTTGATCAAGGAGCTCAGGAATTTTACCTGGGGCTAAACATGACCTGAGAATTTTCAATGGGTAGAATTATCATGAACTGAAATAAGGGTGTGCACAACAGCCCTTTTCTTAAATATAACGTATCCTTCCCAACATAGTATCTATTGAATGGTTTGGACTACAATATTCACCTGTCCCAATGGTGCACAATCATTTATTTTGCTTGCTAGGAGGACGGTGTTTCCAGTGGTGGGTTCCGACAGCTGCTACCGCCAGTTCGCTCAGGGATGTGCCATGCACATGCACACGCTTGGTGTGTGCTGCATGCGCATGCACAATACAACGAAAATTGCTCTGTGCATGCACAGAAGCCAAAAACAAGATGGTGGCACTTATGACACCGCCGGGAGAGCCAGTTTGGGGGTATGGAAGGCCTGGGTCACTGCTGGTTCCAACAACCCAGACTGCCAACCTACTCCCAGTTCAGCTGAACTGGGCTGAACTGGTAGGAACCCACCACTGGGTGTTTCAATCCCACGTATCTGGAAAGTCATGGGTTGGGGTAGACTGTTAACGAGTTCCTTCTGATAAATGGATGTGTTGTTCTCAGGAGCATCAGAAACTGGTTCCATCCTGTAAGGCAAGATCCTTGATGGCCAAAAAACCCACCAGGAATCAAAGAGACAACTCAACGTACCTTGGTCACCGAACCGTTTTCTTCCACCAGCAGTGGGGCATTGTTGTTGACAGGGATAGGCTCTGAGTTGTCATGGCAAAGGCAGCAAAAAAGCGATTGGAAGATGCTGCGATTCCTGGGTTTCTTGGAAGATGTTTGGTTCTGAACCCCTGCAGGATTGGGGAAGGGTGGGTAGGTGGCCAGAAAAGACAAGCAAGTGGAAATGAAACTGCACAGCTCTTCTGTCAAAGATACTTTACTGCCTAAGACAAGAATAAGGAGCATCCCTCCCATTCCATGTGTACAAGCTAAGTGGACTGCAGGAGGAATTCTCCTTCAACCCAGAGATAGGAGAATATCTCTCCTGGAATCTGAAGACCATGGGCTGGCTCAAGAACACAAGGCTGTGTGATTTGCAGCTCTCAAGCCCAACACTTTTCTGTATTCTACCAGCATCTGTTGCCTGGAACACCTGTCTCATTCTACCTAACATTAGGTTGGCCCCAAGGAGAGGTATTCTACTCAACCTCTGCCCAACATGAACCTTACCTAAGCATCTATCTTCTTCCTTTTCAAGCTTGGTTTCTTTAAAGTGTCTTTGACTCATTGCAAGATTGGAAAGTTCCATATTCAAATGCATCATTTTATTATCTTGCAAACTAACATCTACATACGCAGCTCTTATAATAGGATTCACTTAATCAATACAGTAGCATTCCCTTCCCTTCACATATTCATATTTTGAAGATGTAAGCTCTCATTTGCCATGGAACCATATTGTGCATGGATGCCTATGATCAAAATAAGTTTATTTTCTGAGAAGAGAGCTCAGAGGTAGGGGAAAAAATCATAACACTGTATTTAAGTGAATACTGTAGATCAATAACTTTCTACCTAACATCCCACTAGGCTGGCTTTACCATGGATGCATATTGATTCATACATTCATTTTTTTTTCAAATTACTACTTTAACACTGGATATAACCTGCCAATGAAAACTATCATCTTTCTGTGAGTGGGTGCATTTATTATTGCAAGGAAGAAAAGATAAAAAGATAAGCTTTAAGTAGGATATTTGGTTTGATGGATTTTTAAATAAACCCATAACTGCATACAGCTCTGTAAGTGAAATAGGCTGGTTCACTTGAGAAAGGTGGATCCAGGAGACATTAAACAAGAGAGCTTGTTTAAAACAGGGCAACTTTTCTTAAGTCAGGCTTCCCACAGGCTGATACTTTCCAGATGGACTTCAACCTTCCTCCAACCAACATGGCTATCAGATCAGGGAACTGAGGGGTTTAAAAACTCATGCATCTGAACAGAACCAGCTTGTAGGAGGTTGGAGGGGGGGAGAACAAGCAGGTTGGATTCTTGATGGGAGATATAGAGCTTTCCCCAAAAATGGAAAAGTGCCAGACCAAGTGGATGCGTGGGTATGATTGAACAGGGGGAAAGGAGCATGCAAGTACTAGGCCTAATTATGAAAGGGAGGGAGATTAGTCAGGGCTCTGCTGAGGTGAGAGGAGACCAGGTTGAAGGAATCTGATTTTAGCTGTTGAAAAGATTTTTCAATAGTAAGAAAAATATGTCTGATTTTCTGACCACGACAATTGAATCCATACTTTGCAAGAAGAAAAAGAAAACATCATCTCCTCTTCCTAAATTCCACACAAATATCTACACCTGTTTTATGGAAATGGAAAATATGTTTGTTCTCCCTCATTCCCCCTACCCCCATTTTCCTTAGTATTTGTATTTATTATTTTGTCAAATATGTATAAGATAGCAGGTATAAATGTAAACATGGACATGAATAAAGGAAATGAATACAAATAAATGGGGACAGTAGGACAGGAACGGTAGGCACACTGGTGTGCTTATGCGCCCCCCTTTTAAGGACCTCTTAGGAATGGGGTGAGGTCCACAGTAGACAGTTTAAGGTTGAAGCTGTGAGGGTTTGAGGATGTAACAACAGAGTCACACAAGGATGCCAACACTAGAAAAACCCCAGGGCAGTTTTAATCATGCATCAACTTCCAAGCTTTAAATTAGATTCACTTTCCCATCTCATCTCTTTGCTATGCTATATTTGGCTCTCTAACCCAGCCCCAAATCATGAGATTGTCTTCACTCTGAGATCCCCTGGACCAGGGCTACAGTAGGTCAGAAGAACATATAGCCAGAAAGCCTAGCTAGCAAGATGGTAGCACTTTCACTCCCAGTAATCCTACTCTAGAGTCACAAGATCCAGTTTTGGTTTTTAAATTCACTTTGTTGCAAGTTTTGTCCTAACCATACTCAGAGGTAGATGCTCTGTGGTAGAAGGATGTTGCTTTTGTGAAAACCAAAGTAGCACTTGCAAAAGAATTTTTCCATGTTTATTTTTAAAGCGAATGGACAAGGTTCAGACATAAGCAGAACTTATTTAGAGCAAGAGAGGTCCCAGGGCCACATGTGGTACCTAAAGTCAGCCTCTGTCTCTCTGTCTCTCCCTGGCTCCCTCTCTCTCTCTCTCTCTCTCTCACACACACACACACACACATCGATTTAATCCTATCTCAAAATATCAGTGGTACAGTTGCCAAAAGTCAACAATGCTGTATCCTGCTCCTCTGAGACCAGAAAACACATGAAAAGTATACCACAACTAGCACCACGACTACCAGACCATGCCCTGCAAACATTCAGGAAAAGTGGAAAATCCTTGCTCTGCCCAAATGTGTACCTTGGCCATACCCACTTTACCTTATTGTCCTGTATCTTTTGGGCCTCTAGTTTAGGTGCTCAGAGTTCCACGACACGTCAAACTGTCTGCTTTGAAGACAGAGACTTTCTGCATGCAACTCCATCATGGATTGACTATTGCATAGTCTACCTTTGAATTTGTAAAGAGGGCAAAATAGCTTCATATGTGCTCACTGAGAATGTAACTGAGAATTCCCTTGTGGGAATTTTAGTCCCAAAAAATATGCCTAGCAATTGACTTCCTTCTTATTCATGGACTGGTACAAAGCCACCATCTCACAAATGGTAATGTGTTTGGCGCAAAATAAACATAAAGTTGTACTTCATGCCTGCAAGTGCCTTTCCTATTTGTTCATTCTCACAGGCACACATAAGCACGGTGCCCTGACTGAAGTAGGTCCCTGCCTATCTTCTTGAAGAACACCAGCTATGTAAGTCCAGTATCAATCTAAATATCCAACTATGACAAAAACAAAGAGTTACAAATTGCAGATATTTTATTCAGCCAGCTATGTGATAACCACAAGGATATTGCTCAACATGAATGGTAGGAAACAGACCGTAAACACCCAATGTTGAGCTTCTGAAGGCAAAGTGGTAACCTTGAAAAGATGTAGCAACTCTCTCCCCTTTTCTACCTTTTTGAGGGGGAGTTGAAACCAAAATAGGTGTACCAACCCTCCTGGAGTATTTTGTTTTGGTATTTTTATAGGAACAATCAAACGATCTGATGTCTGTACTTTGCTACTGCATTTCAGCAGTGTAATTGGAGAAGGGCATTACCATTGGTTGTAAGTAACTCACCCTGTTTTTTATTTTTATTTTTTTCTTGGAGGCAGGCAAATTTTTGATAGTCAATAGCCCCTTTAAAATCTAGCAATAAGTGGTTCCACATTGCACACATGGGTAGGAATAAGTTTTCTTTTCTTTTGTTAACCCTAATACAGTTGTACATCAGCAGATTCTGACAGGTTCTGGAGAACCGGTAGCAGAAATTTGAGTAGTTTGAAGAACCAGCAAATACCATCTGGCTGGCACCAGAGTGAGGTGGGGATGGGGATTTTGCAGTATCCTTCCCCTGCCATGCCACCAAGCCACACCCACAGAACTAGTAGTAATTTTTTTTGAATTTCACCACTACCCTAATATACATACTTTAAGGGCTTATACTATAGACTCACATCAACATAGGAGGAAACACTGACAGTTTTCAGCAGTCATGGCTAGAGGAGTCCCCGAGGGCCATCCAAAGTAGTTTAAAGTGAGTCTGGGACCACAAATTCCCATCCATAATCTAGGGCCATTATGATAGAGCTGCTGTCACTGTGAGCAGAGGAAATCTAAAGCAGATCCTAATGAGTCAATAACTATGAAGGACAGATCTTAGTTGAGAACAGAACAAGGCCATTCTCAGACCACAAAAAGCTTTTAATTTCCAGGAGCCCTCGGTTTCAGGAACCATTTGCTTCCTTCCAGTGGCAACCCTCCCCCATCACCCCGGAGACCTTCAGCAGACTGTTTCGGGAACACCCTACACCTTGATTGGCAGCTGCACATTGTAAACATGCTCAAAGAGGAACATATCCCTATTCAGGTCTGCTCTCTCTGATTCAGTTCTCTACCGGAAATATTGTTTTTGCTGACAAGGCTAACAAGAAGAAAATCACACACCTCATCAGGTAAAGACAAGAAAATTCAAGGTGGGCCAAACCAGCACAGCAAGTAAGGCAGACTCAGTTCATCAACCATTCCATCTTTTATAAAAAGAAACTTGAGATCTGGAGTGCTCCACATGAATACAAAACACAAAATTGCTGGGGCAAAGCACCGAATACTGAACGGATTACCAGAGTCAAAATACAAACTAAAACATTTGTCATTTGCCAAGAACCATCATGCTTCAAAAGCCCAATTCCGGTTTCCCAGCCTAAATGAGAAACAAAATCTCACTGTACTTTAGCACTGGAGTCTCTCCAAACTTGGCAGCTTTAAGACTGTGGACTTCAACTCCCAGAATTCCTCAACCAGCTAAGATTGAGGAATTTGCCATTAAGACAGACTTTTGAATGGTGCATCACTCTAACCTCTTTCTTAGATCCAGCCAAGGACATCTGAATGCTCATATTATCAATTCTATGTAAGTTCAGTGCAGATTCACTCAATGCACATTGTTGCAATAACATTATCTGGCTGGTTTGGACTTTTCCCCCTGGAAAACCAGAGGTAAATCTCAAAATCTCAAGTGTCACAGGCCATTCTGAGCACTACTAGGTCTCTGAGGTTCCCCCCTCCCCCTATCTGTACCACTAAGGCTCCAATATACAAACTTGGCAACTTTAAGTCTTGTGGATTTCAACTCCCAAAATTCTTCAACCAGGAGTTTAAAATTAGCCATAGCAAATATGGCAAAGGAATGGCCCAAAAGAATTCGACAACAAATGATAAGGCGTTCCCCAAATCCTGCCATTATTAAATAGAGATCAGAATTAAGGGAGTTCTTGCTGTGATATTTAACTCATGGTCTCTGAGGTTCTTACTAATTGAAGAAGATAGTTTCTCATCCCTGCAAAGGAGAATGCCACAAGCAGCTTGAAGAAAACATTCCAAGTATACAGTGACTTTTGCCAATAGCACTTCGTCATGGCTACATTTAGTAACCAGGCATCTTTACAACAGGCCCAGCAAAGGAAAACTTGTGCCATTCTTAGTTCAGCTCAGCAGAAAACCCTGTAATTTCCCCTGCCTGCACAATTTCTATTCCAACTGTTGTATTCATATCAAGAGTCCTGCCGTATTTCAGCAGGTCATTGCAAAAAAGAGTGGAAAACAATATTAAAATATTTTCCCTCCCTTCCCTTCTCTTTCAAATGCTGTGTTGTGTCTGCACTGATTAAAACTTGAGGACAGCTTGTTCTGGTTTCATTGATATGTTAGCAACAACTAGAGCTTTTCTGGGCAAAGAGTAAAGTACAAATGCTTTAAAGCAACTCATAAATAAAATGGCTCATGCAGTTCTTCCTTCAGATTTACTCCAGATTTAACTGGGAAGGCTAAAGTCCAAAGAAGCAGGGCCACGGACTCCACTGATTTCTCCTACATAGGATGGCAGTGGCAAATGATGTCACTGTTATGAATATACAAATGAGACAAGCACTCATTGAGCATGGCATGCAAAGCGGGGTGTTCACAGAGATTGTGTTAGAGCACAAGGCCTACATTCTAAACCAGTAGGAATGAGCTCAGAAAAGAACAGCATCACAACTTCACACCGCAACAGGCCTGGCCATCTTTCGACCCATCAAGCCAAACAACCACAGTTCACCATCCATGCACACCAGGGGCTTAATGAAACCTTGAACTGCAAAAATGGTAAGTGGTGGGTAGGATAAACCGTCATTGACAGGTGACTAGCCTGAAGCTAGCAGGAAGGCATTATAATAATCAAAAATATCTCACTGCTCAAATTAGACCTATGGTCCAATTCAAATACTACTTTGTTACCCCTACTAGCCAACTATGGTAGCAAACCACAGGTGGGGCATACAACTTTTCTATTGGCAACTGTTAGTCAGTGGTCACCTTAAAAGCTTAGAAAAGTATTTTAATAAAATTGTTTCAGGTTTTTTTGAGATAAAGGCCACATTCAGACTTAACACTAAACCATTATTTATCAGCATTGAACATAACTGCCTTCCATGAATTTGTCTAAGAAAATTGCCCAAGAAGTCTGATTAAGCACTCTTGCATATTTATTACAATTATCAATATAGAGTGAAAAAAGAAAAATGAAGTTAAGATTCCAGTGTTTTCTTAGTGCAGATATGTCCAACCTCCCTTTATTATATAACCCCCAGAGACTTCCAGATGTTTTTACACAATTGTAATTGTTAATGTGACAGAAGGGAAAATGATAAAGCATATAACTGGAACGTAATCATATCAACTACATTTAATTTGGATTGTGTTTAACCATAACAAAATCGAATTCAGTTTCTATTCTGGCCTCAGTCATGACTTACTGGAATTTTAGTCTCTAGTGCAGTGCTCCAAAAAGATACACAGTTATTTCACAAGAAACACAGTACACTCCCATCACAACAAATGACAGCTAATTTCAAGAAGAAAGGATCACTTGATCCTTCTCCTGCTTCTATCACCAAGGTAAACTGTGATTGGGCAGTTAGTGGCACTGATTAAACAGTACTATTTTATACAAAACTATAGCAAGATTTGACTGGTTTTGGCTCGCTACAAATGTGGGCATGTCGCCGTGGTGCTGAATGAACCATGGTTTACATCATGCGGATGCTCTGGGAGAATAAGGCCAGTCTGATCTATTTCACAAACCACGGTTAAATAAACTCTTAGGATAATGTTTCAACCCAGTCAATGGCTTAACATCACCCAATAAGCTTCGTGGCAGACTGTAACTCACCAGATTCCACTGACATTAATCATAATACTTTGAACAGTACGTTTTGTTCCAATTATTGTCTCTATAAGCTTTACAGCAGCCCTCTAAGGCAGGTTAGTATTCTATAATCCCCACATTCTATATGGATGGAAACAAAGGGAATATATACTAGTGTCTGATATTTGCACTGGGATGAGATTCAAATCTGAGATGTCTATGGAGATTCTATGGAGATTCTCAGTCATCCAGGTCATGGTTGTCCCAAAGGTGCTTTTTCAAGAGGCAACTGGACTTTCTGGTTTTTCTTTGAAGACGTTTCGCTTCTCATCCAAGAAGCTTCTCCAGCTCAGCTTCTGTTTCAGCCCTCCAACAGAAGCTTTGGACAGAGCTGCCAAGACGCAGAAGAAGCTGCAATAAGATTGACACAGGAGCTGTCCTTTTAATTGAATTCATTCAATATATATGCTACCCGAGACTCCCAACAACTCTCTATCTCCCTGGACTGCTGCTGCAATGATTTTGCTCACATTTTTGCTCTTTTCTCTCACCGCATTTAGAAGATCATTGAAGACAGTTTTATTTCACCAAGCCCCGAAGATTACTTAAGTGCTATTATTGGCATCTATCTTGGGGGAGGGGGGTTATTCTTATTGCTGTTGTTTTTAATATTTTTAATGTGCTGTAACCTGCCAAGAGCTTTGGGATTAGGGGCCAGGCTGTAAAAGAAATAAATCAACAATAAATTAAAGGAGGAGAGATGGCAGTGGCTAGTAAGTCCAACAAATCTTACTTCAGCGGTGAAGTCATTAAATGGCCTCATGCCAGGGGAGGGTAACATGCTGTATTCCAGATGTACTTGAATTGCAGCTCCCATCGTCCCTTACTGCTAAGGATGTTAGATAAGGCTTATGGGTCTTGAAAGTTTTTGTTTTCATCCTGTCCCCCAAATATATGCAAGATACAATACTGGCCTATCTTTCTAAGATAAAGACTGAATTCTCATTGAGCACACAGCCAGGCTTTATTTATGCACACAGAACAAACTGTAGTGGTCTGATTTACGTATAATACAATGGATGCGTCTGCCCTAAACCTTAAGCCAGGTGAGCCATGACTGAAGGATTCCTCTCTGCAGACCAGCCTCCCACCCTCTCAGAAGGCAGAGGAGGTCAGCAAAGGGTAGGGACAAATGTCCATTTAGTTTAACCTTCGGGGAGCAATCAACTTTCATTCCCATGCAAAGCCTCCTCCCAAATCTAAAAAACAATTTTAAAAAATGGGCCAAGCATCCGATACAGTTTTCATACATACAGTCCCAATATAACCAGTTGAACACTTTCAAACTGTTTTTCAAGGGTCTTTCATGCCTCTCATTACAACATGCCATGATGGTGCAGTGGTTAAAATGCAGTATTGCAGACTGCCTACAGCCTGGAGTTCGATCCTGACTGGCTCAAAGTTCACTTAGGCTTCCATCCTTCCAAGGTCAGTAAAATAAGGACCCAGATTGTTGGGGGCAATATGCTGACTCTGTAAACCGCCCAGAGAGTGCTTCAAAGCACTATGAAGCAGTATATAAGTCCAAGTGCTTTTGCTATTGCTATTTCCAACCATATTTTAACTGTGCCCCGAAGACCACTGAAGCAGTTTGGGGTTTCCTCTGGAGACTTTTATCTCCTATTTCTTAAAAAATAGCATAAATAAAACCAATTTTTATAATCAGCTTTTCTAGGAGTCTTGCTTTATGCTTCTTCTTGATGCAGAATTAAGTATAACTCTTAATTGCATCATAATAGCATTGGCCACAAGTAGGCGGATCAATTTTTTTTCAACACATTTCCCTGTTGAACGTTAACAGACAAAGGAGATGGACTGTTTATAGTATCCTGCCTTTATTTTAATTCATTAATGTAATAAAATTGTGAATTATCCTAGCATGGCATATTCACCTGTGCAAATGACTTCACTTGCATTTACTATTATCGTTTCATTTGTATTTGCTCACCTTGCAATTACCTTGAGAGGTAATAGCAATAGCACTTAGACTTATATACCGCTTCATAGTGCTTTTACAGCCCTCTCTAAGCGGTTTATTAAGTCAGCATATTGGCCCCAACAATCTGGGTCCTCATTTTACCCACCTCGGAGGGATGGAAGACTGAGTCAATCTTGAGCCTGGTGGGAACTGAACTGCCAAATTGCAGCTGAGATTCAGCAGAAGTAGCCCGCAGTACTGCACTCTAACCACTGCACCACCAAGGTGCAACCATTATTATGACCGTCCATATTGGAAATGGGTTAATTAAGAGAGGGGGGTTCACAGAGGAATCTATGTCATTGGAATCAAAGACTTCCTGATTTCCAGTACAGTCTCAGGTTGAGCCTTTTATAGCACTGTATGCAATTGGCATAAAATAGAAAAATAAAATATTTTTATTGCAAATTATAAATTGTATTTATAAATTAAAGTATAAATGTAGCATAATTATTATGAATTGTAAATGTAATAAATATTATACAATCTTGGGGCCAGCCACTCTCCCTCCGTCAACCCACCTCACAAGGCTGTTGTTGTGAGGAAAAGAGGAGGAGGAGGAAGGAATATTAGGTATGTTTGCGGCCTAGAGTTACTACTAAAAATAATAATGGAATAAAAATAAATACACAAAGAAATAATGATATGTAAATTATAATGATAAAACAAAAACTTTGAGAGCTGGATAGATACTGTGAGAGGATGAAGAACTATTACAATTTCTATTATATGAGAGCTTATAAATTTTCTCCACAGTGAAATTCCATGGGAATTGAATGTGTTCAACTTATAGAAGGAATTATCACAACAGGCTTGAGAAGAATGATTAAGTACCTTTCAAAATAGAGAAAGGGAGCTAGAATTCGATTTCTTTTCACCCTGATATAGTTATCCTGTCAAAAGAGATGAAATATGAACTAAATGGGAGTTTTAAACATGAGCCTTTTCTCCCTCAAATCCATAAAGTATTGTGAAGAATGAAATAAACCTTTTAGATTGGTCTTAGGACAATTTTCAGAGGAAACAACATTTAACCAGATGAACTCCTATTCAGCACCTACCTCCTTCAAGCAGCCTGGATATATTCGATTCACGTCTGAAAACATTCTCTTATTAAAAGAGAACCTGCAGCCTTTTTCAGGGAAGCATTAGAAGGGAAGATGAATGGACAAAGGCATTTGCCCCATTTTCCCATCTGGTGCCATCCAAGTGCACCTGGATAGACATAGTACAGCAATAAGCCATTATGCGATTCACTTGCTTCTGGCTTAGCATGAACTGCAAACTCAACCATAAAGGTTCAACTTTAGGAGTGGGGGACCCTGGCTAAAATGGTTTGATTCAATATTATAAGTCAAACAACCAAGTTCACTAAGGACCCCACTTAATATTATGTATGAATCCTGTCACAGTGTTCCTGCATGGGAATCATCAGTCACAGAAAGTCACTGAGCCTTTTACCTAAGTTCTCTTTTGAAGGCTGTTTTCTCCCAAGGGCTGGAATTCTAAATTTCTCTATATTAGGCTGTCTTTCAAATCTGCATTGTCTACTCTGACTGGTAGTGGCAATTGTTAAGTGAGTTTTGCCCCCATTTTACAACCAGTCTTGCCACAGTTGTTACGTGAATCACTGCAGTTGTTGGTAACATGCTTGTTAAGTGAATTTGGCTCCCCCATTGACTTTGCTGGTCAGAAGGTCGCAAAAGGTGATCACATGATTCCGGGACGCTGCAACCATCATAAGTACATGCCTGTTGCCAAGCGTCTTAATTTTGATCACGTGACCCTGGGGGTGCTGAAATGGTTGTAAGTAAGTCTGAAAATTACTTTTTTCAGTGCTGTTGTAACATTGAACGGTCACTAAATGAATGGTTGTTAAATTGAGGACTTGCCTGGAGTCACTTAGGCAAGATGAGTAGTGTAGAAAAGTAAGTAAGTAAGGTAAGTACATAAATAGATAGATAAATACCGTATTTCCCTGAAAATAAGACCCAGTCTTATGTTCTTTTGACCCCCAAAATAAGCACTTGGCTTATTTTCAGGGAGGTCTTATTATTTTTGAGATGCAGGAGGCAACGAGCATGGTCACCTCATGGCTGCTCTCATTGAAAATTTTTCAGGGAGGGCTTATTTTCGGGGGAGGGCTTATTTTAATGCATGCACTCAAAAGCCCGATTGGGCTTATTATCCGGGGAGGTCTTATTTTGGGGAAAACAGGGTAGACAGACAGACAGACAGATAAATACATACAGTATTGGCAAATGTTTAAAACTTAACTTGAGAGGTTTCTGCATCTCTGCAGGTTATTTTCTGCCTGCATTTCTGCCTTTTCTAGCTTACTGTTTTATTTTTGTTCCAAGACTCTTCCCTGGCATGGGAGAAAGACTCTTATGATTGATTCCAAGGATGAACACCAAGGACTTCAGGCAGGAGGGAAACCTGAAGCCAGGAGCTTTGAAAGTCCATTAAGAATAATTATAGACAATGAGGGGTCCTTGGTGCTCTCTGAGCATGCTTGTTTTCTTGCAGACGTTTCATTGCCCAAACTAGGTACCATCATCAGTGCTAGGAAGTAAGGAGTGCTGCTTGCTGTTCAGTTTATATTCTGATTTCTTGCCTGTCTGTGAGGGTAGGGGCGGTCTTAGAGATTCTTTGGTTGGGCTGTTTACTAATAATGGCTCTTGGGAAGTTTCTTGATTGAGGTATTGTTTACTTGATTGTTGGCCTGAAGTTAACCTTGTCTATATTTGTGCTGTCCGAACCTCATTGCCCGGAGCAGAACAATATTGTCTATTTGTAGACAAGATTCCTTCTGCGGTAGCTCAGTGCAGCATAAGGCAACTTCTTGGTGGTCGACTGAAAGGTGCAAACTCTTCAATCATCCCAAATCATGACAAGGTCTTGCATACATGGTTTTATTCCACATGGGACTCCTGAAAGGCAGAGAGCCTACCGGCTATATTTGGCAACTCAATAAGCCTCTGGTTGTGTTCGCTTACTCAGATGTGTAACAAACGTCTACTTTCAGGTAGACTGGTGGGATTTAGTTTAGTTGCTAGAGTAGAATTGGTGCAAACCTCTCTGTTCATGGCTTACAACAGCCCTGATGTTCTCTCCTAGACTCCAATCTTGAACTGCATCTCTAACCAAGCATTATTTTATACTTCAATGAAATACTTATTTCATATTATATATTAAGAAAGCTTGCCATTGTCTCCCAAGACCCCTGTGGTCTTCCCAGCTCAACCATGGTTCTCTCTGACTCAGACAAACTGTGGTAGGTAGGAAATCCATTTTCCATTTCCTCCATCCTCTGCACCTCCATCTTTATTGGCCACCAGGCTCAAATGGTGGATATCAGAGAAGGAAGAATCAAACAGCTACGTTTCCCCAGATTGCTGCAAATGACCAAGAATGCTTCCATTCACAAGTCCGTCTGCTCAGCAGTGAAGAACCACTGTTCCCCTTTGCCTCACTGTCAAAACACTGTCAATCCTCTGGGATTGGGCGGCCTATAAATTGATTAAATAATAATAATAATAATAATAAGAAGAAGAATAAAACATCTGATGGGCAAGAGGTCTGAATTTGTTAAACGAAGGCAGCCTCAGGTTTTTTTGCTAACCAGCACCTTCCTCAATGTTCACCAGGAAGTGGTGCAGAAAGTCTAGAGGAGCCGTCAAGACGCGGCCACACACACTGTCCCCCCTCCCCCTCTTGTGGTTGTTGTTAAGATTGCCATTGGTATAGCTCTCTTCATGATTCAAATTGGGGACAAAAACAATTGGACGTTTCTGCCATAACACCAGAGGGGCTCCTTTCTAGGTAGCTACAAATGGGTCATATCGGAAGACAAAGTGGGTGGGAGGCGATATGCCAAAAGATTGAGAAAAGGCTGCTCTTCCTACCACTCAGGCAGATTCCTGCAAGTTAAGAGATCAATCCTGAAACATCAATAAAAAACACCCCATTTGGCGCCTCTGGCTTCTGTCCAGCAGAGGAGCCTTCTGGTTGATTTACTAATACCTGGCACAAAATTGGCTGGTATGCAGTGCCCAGTCTCTGCTAGGAGATTTTGTCCATCCCCAATTAAAAAGCCACCAATCCCCACCTTCCCGTCCTTACTTTCCAAACCTCCAAAGCAGCAACTGTGGAAACCCTCAGCTGGAAACATCTGGAAAATGTACTTCCATTGCAAAACGCCCCAGTTCTCTCCTCTCTCTCCTAGCTCTCACCCTCAGGGAAAAACAGTGACTGACAGTTGGAGGGGGGGGGAGGCATCCAGGATATGGGGGTGGGGGAGGGGGAGGGCAGGCAACAGGATGCCGTTTGCACTCATCTGTCTCACTCTTGCCCACTCCAGATGGCTCAGACTACAACTCACATTCTGCCAAGATCATGGGAATGGTAATCAGGTCCCTGGAACTCACCAGATTGAGGAAGGCAGGCTGTCTTGAGAGCTCTGAATAAAACCTGTTGCTGGACTCCCACCGTGCAGCTCCCGCCAATATATTGGGCGCAAAGAAGTTGGGGTGGGGGCAGCAGAGGCGCCCAAAGACCCTAGATATCCACCCAAGGCAACTGTAGGCCCTTCATCAATCCCCCAGTCCTTCCAGAGGATATGAGGTCTCAAGCGATCTGCTATGGCAAAGCTGCCTTTTTGGCAGCTCCCGAGCACGGTTAGGTTTGGAAAGCGTGCGCGGACTTCGCAGCCATTCCTAGAGAAAATGCACGCACGTGTGTAAAGCGATTGCGCCCTGGTATCCACAGGACGGGATGGGTTCCGAGCAGGCTTCCCACCCACCCACCCCAACTTTGCTTCCTCCGGGTGCCTGAGGCTGCAGTTCCCACCGCCCTTACCCACACTCACGGGCGCACGGCATGCAATCGTGTAACGTCCCGCGGGCCCCGGGTTGAAGACGGCTCTGCCTGCCATCCGCGCCCGCGTTAAGGGAACGGCTGGAATTCGCGGGACGCGTCGTCGACCGGGGGGGGGGGTCGACGGGGGGGTTCATCTTCGACCCCAGAAGAAACACGCGCGTTAAAGACATTCCGCTTCCCCCCATTCCCCTCCCCCACTTTGGCTTTACCACCGGAATCTCAAATCGGAGTGACTCCGGAGGCCCTTTGGGGTTGGGGAAGTCTGCAAGCGCCCTTCCCCGGTTCGAGCCGTTGGCACCGAAGGCGCGCAAGGCGATCCAGCGCTTCTCTTCTCCGAAGGGGGGGGGGGCGAATCTGTCAAACCCGAAGAGGGCCGCGGGGCTTCTGCAGCTCCGCTTTGGGCGACCTGTAGACCCCCCCCCCCCCAGGCATTTCACCCGAGGAGGGAAGGCAGGCGTGATCCCCCCCAAAAGCATCCGCGTGGGAGGGGGAGGGGGAGGGTTGTTAAAAACGCTTACCTTTCTCCTGCAGAGGACTGTTCACCTCTTCCTTGCTAACCTGGGTGATAATGGGTCCGCTGTCCATTAGACCAGACCTGCAGCGAGCTCGCCTCCCGCCTCCGATTGTCTCTCCGCCTCCGCTGCTTCGAGGAATTTTCCGGGACTTCGCACAGATATATATTATTATTATTATTTCCTCCCCCCCGCCCCCGATTGTTGTTTTTTAAACAACAACAACAACAACAACCGCGGCGGCAGCGGCGGAACGGAACGAAAGAGGGGGGGAGAAAGGAAGGAACTAATAAATAAAAGGAAAGAAAACGGAAGAGGGGAAATGAGAGGGTGGGGGAGGGGCGGGGGGAGACGGGGAAAGGGAGAAGCAAAAACAAAACAAAAAGGGGGAGGGGGAGAAAAAAAAGACGGCGGCGAAGGAAACTTTGTTACAACATGGAGTTCCCTCTTCACGGGTTCTGATACAAACATGGAGCCCAGGCGCAGTTTCAAGCTACCCCTTAAAAGGGCGATGGCTCCCGCGGCCGCCCGGGACAGCCGCCAGCGGCGTTCACGGGAACGAACCGACGTTGCCGCCGCCGCCGCTCTCCGACAGGCAGAGTCCCCTCACCCACCGACCCACCCCGCCACACATGTGGGAATCGCTCTGGGCGCGAAACGGGGGGTGGGAACGGCGGGGTTTGGTTTACATCTTAGATTTGCCCCCCCCCCCCCCAACCGAACGGACTCTACAAACTCTCGGCGATTTGCCTTTCCTTGCCCCCCGCCCCCCAGAGCCTCTTCTGCGGGCCGGCGGAGCTCGGCCAGACCGGAGTGGGAGGGTGTGGCTGGATCCGCTGGGGGAATCTTTTTTTTTTTTTGGAGCGACCCCGGCCTGCTAATGTAGAAATAGCGGCCAGGAAGAAAATGTGGAGCCGTCGAGCTCTCCTCATCGTCTTGTTCTCCCGCCGAGAGGTTTATTTTTGTCTTGATTTTGGGGGGGGGGGGATAATGACATGGGAGCTTTTTTGTGGGATTCCTTGCTTCGTTTGTCGAGATGTTTTTCTTTCTTTTTTTTGTGTCTTCACTGTGAGTTGTATTGTGTTTGGGGAGAGGGTGCAGTGAGGGAGCTCAACCAATCTCATTGGTTTCCCCCAAACAAACAGAAACATTCTGGCAAATATTACCAGTTTGGGATTCTGGTGAGAAGGCCTGAGCATCCTTTTTAGAGGGAATTTCCAAGTGTTCGCCAGGCCCTGATAGGCCATTGCTCGTCCCCTTAAGGAGAATAATTCACTAACCTTCCAGACTTCCATGATTTACTAAGCAAGATCTGTCAGAGCTCATGGTGGATCTTGCTGGGTGCCAGAAATGGTAAGAGACCTTAAGGGAATAAAACGAATTGTTCTGCAGAAATTCACCTGGCCTTTTAGCACCATGCATTGGTTTGGCAGTTAAGAAATGTGTCCATCTAAGGGCCTTTCCCAGGAATGAATAGCTGTCTGTCTTTGACCCATCGGAAAGCCACTGGCATAAAACTGCTTGTGCCTTTGCCAAGTCGGCCTTTATTACATCTGTTTCCAACCACTGCCAGTCTCCTAGCTCTCCTCCAAGTTAAAAGGTGACAAAGCTGAATACATTTTACACACCTGGAGGCTGGCCTTGAAAGGCATCAGAAGAAGGAAGATAGTGTTAATGCCACCGTCTGACAGCAACATCCTGGGGATAGAATAGAGAGGGGGAAAGAGGTTGTCAGGCTCTGTGGCATAGTTGGGGCAAGTGCAGAACAACCTTAGGAGGGTGGGTGATATTTTCTCAGGAGGGGCTATACTAGATAGAATCATAAGGCTGGAAGTGACTTTGGAGGTCTTTCAAAGTGACTTTCGGAGTGACTTTGGAGGTCCCCTAACGTAGCATTTTAGGACCCACATTCTTTATACTTTACATAAATGACCTTTGCGATATTATTGCTGATGATGTAAAACTATTCAACACCATCGACAATGCTGCTACCCTACAAAAAGACCTTGACTATGTGTCAGAATGGTGAAACAATTGGCAACTCCAAATCTCAACCAACAAATGCTCTGTCTTACACATTGGCAGAAAAAATCAGAACACCAAATACAAGCTGGGCAGATATGACCTCGTAGACGAGCCTTACTCTGTCAAGGACTTTGGAGTATTGAGCTGCTAACTAGGGCATACAAAACCTTTGCTAGACCTAATCTCGAATACAGCTCATCTGTCTGGAACCTGGACTGCATATCAAACATTAATGTAATCAAATGAGCCCAGAGATATTTCACGAGAAGAGTCCTTCACTCCTCTGCTGGCAATAGAATACCTTTATGCCACCAGACTTGAAATTTTGGGCTTAGACAACTTAGAACTTCGCCGCCTACGATCCAACCTTAGCGTAGCACATAAAATTATATGCTACAATGTCCTACCTGTCAATGACTACTTCAGCTTCAACCACAACAACACACCAGCTCACAATGGAAACAAATTTATGGTAAACTGCTCCAAACTTGATTGCAGAAAATACGACTTCAGTAACACAGTGGTCAATGCCTGGAATGCACTACTGGAACTAGTGGTTTCTTTCCCAAACCCCCAAAACTTCAACCTTAGACTGTCTACTGTCGACCTCACCCCATCCCTAAGAGGTCTTTAAATATAAGCGCACAGTGTGCCTACCGTCCCTGTCCTAATATTCCCTTGTATTCGTATTCATTTCATGTATACATAATCATGTTTACACTTATATCTGTTATCTAATTCATGTTTGTTGAAATAAATAAATAAAATAAACCCCCTGCTCAAGGCAGGAGCCTTATGCTATGGGTAGGGGAAGGCTGGGGCTGGGGAGTGGGAGAAATTTATAAAAACCTGGCAGGGCCAGGACCCAAAAGAGAAACAAATTTTAAATTCCAACCTCCCCTCTTTTAAGAACAGATGACAGCATGTAGGACAGCATTTCTGTGTTAAATACCAGAGCACACATTTCTGTCACAAACACTGAGGAGCTACAGAATGGTGGGGTGAGCTGCAATTTGTTAACTGAATTTGTTGGCTCACCTATCTAGGGATAAATATAGGTGTACTTTTGAGGTATAAACTGAAATGGTTAGCACATAAAGTTTACACATAAAGATGCAGAGGTATGCTTTCTAAGCAGCAAGAGGTTTCCCAGCTCAGTCAGCAGCTAACTGGCATCTTAAGTGATGCCCTCCTTGGAGAGGGCAGCTGCCATATGCAGGCTGGGTCCACAGGAGATATCCCTCATTCACCCAGGAACCGTCCATGAGACTGCTGCCTTCCCCAAACCATCTAGAGCAGAGATTGTCCATCCTTGGCAATTTTAAGACTTGTGGACTTCAACTCCCAGAATTCCCCAGCCAGCATGGCTAGCTCTGGAATTCTGGTAGTTGAAGTCCACAAGTCTTAAAGTTACCAAGGTTGGACATCCCTGATCTATTCTAGAGCATTATTGTGCTGGTGTGATTTGCTTGGGAGGAGGAAGCCTCCCTTCATCAAGATGGCTGCATTGGTGCAGTCAAAATGTGGCATGCTTTTTATGAGGCACATTAAATACATGTTGCTTTAATTGTCACCATCCAGGCTGTTTTGAGCACACCCTGTGGACCAGGGGTGGGATTCAGCCTGTTCAGACTGGTTTGGGCGCACCAGATGCTAATTTTGCATCCAGTTCGCTGAACCGGTAGTTGGAAGGACTGGCTGGCCCCGCCCATCCCTCTACTCCCAGGAGTCGCCACGCGGCTCCTTCATCATGCCATGTTAGTGGAGAGCCCACGTGGAGGCTCTGGGAGGGCAAAAAACGGGTCTCCTGAAAGTTCTGGGAGTTTGGAAACAGGCCGGTTTCTGGCCTCTGGAGGGCCTTCGGAGCCCAGTAGAGGTCATTTTTGCCTTCCCGGAGGCTCGAGGAAAGACTCCAGAGCCTGGGGAGGGCAAAAATGTCCTCCCTGCTGTGGTGCAGGAGGCTGAGTAGGCCATGACCCCCATGGCCATGCCCACCCAGCAAATGGGCAGAGAAACACTTGCTAACATTTTTCAATCCCACCCCTGCTGTGTACCCCTCTTCCATGGTATTTTTTATATGTGGAACACTTTAAAAAAAGAAAACCAAGATAACCAGCAAAGCCATCACTCAGAGCAGCTAGAAAGCCACAGAATATGTCAAGGAGACAAGGAGTGTGGACAAAGTGGGAGTACTGAACATTAACCAACTGTCGACTGTACAGACATGGGGGGAAAAAAACCCTTGAAAATCAACCTCCACTGAACAGGTAGTCCTCAACATACCATTCATTAACGACCATTCAAAATTACAATGGTAGTGAAAAAGGTGATTTACAGTCAGTTGTCCCAGTGACAACTGTTGCAGTAGCCCCATGGTCACATGATCAAAACCATGTATGTATTTATGGGATTTCCCAGGGTCATGTGACTACCATTAGCTACCTTCCCAGACAGCTTCCAATGAGCAAAGTCAATGGGTAAGCTGGATTCTCTTAACAATCACATGATTACTTAATTGCAGTGATTGACTTGACCATGACAAAAAAACTTGTTAAATTGGGCATGCCTTGCCTGGCAATGTTAAATTATGGTCTCAATTGTGGTAGAAAGTCCAGGATTACCTGTACATTCTCAGCAGCACAAGCCCCACCTATCCTAGAAACACAAAAGGGCATTAAATGGTTAAATCTTAGATTGCTTGTGGTCAGGTCAGGAAATGAACTTGGTTTCTGATTTACCTGACATAAAAGGTAAAAGGTAAAGGCTCCCCTACATATGTGTACTAGTCGTTCCCGACTCTAGGTGGGTTGCTCATCTCTGTTTCAAAGCCGAAGAGCCAGCGCTATCCAAAGATGTCTCCATGATCATGTGTCCAGCATGACTACATTCTGAAGGCGCAAGAACCACTGTTACCTTCCCACCAAAGGTGGTTCCTATTTTCTACTTGCATTTTTACATGCTTTTGAACTGCTAGGTTGGCAGAAGCTGGGACAAGTCCAGTGTGGCACTAGGGATTTGAACCACCGAACTGCCGACCTTTCTGATTGACAAGATCAGTGGCTTAGACATTGAGCCACCACGTCCCTCTTACCTGACATACTGACCCATAAAAGGACAATGACTGAGATCATTGCTAACTGAAGCACAAATCACGCCACTGCAACTTACCCTTGCATGCTGTATGAATTATTCTTAAAATGTCACTGTGGCCCTTGATGACGTCTCCAGATGTGTGATGGCATAAGCATTTCTGGAGGTCTTCTATGTAGAATATTCTTCAAAGTTGTTAAACAAAGATCGGGAGTCCTATTTTGAAACATGGTCTTTGCTTTGGCAATGTGTATTCCACATTCTGATTCTTACCTGCACATCTTTGGGACTTGGGAACGATCAAGCTATATTTTTGCAAGAATGCATAAGAGCATATTATTGATCAAGGGAAAAAGGGGAAAAAAATAGCACAAGTTCTTCTTATGCCAGTCTAAACCGAATACTGGGCTATTCCACAGCCATCATTAATTCTTGCAAGTTTAGGTAAATATTGTCAGTTTGTACTCTGTTCTAAATTGAAGTCAAGCAGTTGAGATTCTGTTGGCCCATTTGCATAAACACACATGCACACATATGTACAGAGTCATCTACCACACAGAGAGAAGCTGGAAGTTGATCTTTGCTCCAGCCCAGGAAAGGATTAGAGGAGCTACTGAATTTCCCCTCTGTAATGCTTGTCTCTCTTTTGTCGGACTTCGCATCTCTTCACTGCCTCCAGAGTATCTGGAATGTGAGGAATTTCCTTAGAAATCTCCCATTTCCCCTCACAGATGTGAAAAAGTTTCCCCAGTCTGTTCTTTTTGTCTGCCTCATTTTCATTCCCACTTGTCTTTCAAGGAGTACCAGACTCTTGATGTGGAAAGGTGCAGAATTCACACATTACTTGACTCATATTTTATTTTACTTATGTCCATTTCTACACCTGCCTATCTCAGCAATACAAGCCTTGTTCTGTACTGACTGAAAAAGAATGTTATGCATTTGATGGATGTATTATAATACCCCATTTCCCTGAAAATAAGACCTTCCCAGATAATAAACCCAACTGGGCTTTTGAGCGCATGCGCTAAAATAATCCCTCCCCCGAAAATATTGCAACACAGCAACAGCCATAAAGTGATCATGCTCGCCACCACCTGCACCTCAAAAAAGGCCAAGGGCTTTTTTCGGGGGTCAAAAGAAAACAAGATCCTCTTTTCTTTTCGGGGGAAACGCCTTTCCTTTTTTTCCTCAAAGGTGCTTTTTCAAGAGACAACTAGACTTTCTGGTTTTTCTTTGAAGATGTTTCACTTCTCATCCCAGAAGCTCCTTGGATTGGAAGCAAAACGTCTTCAAAGAAAAACCAGAAAGTCCAGTTGCCTCTTGAAAAAGCACCTTTGCGACAGCCATGACCTGGATGTCTGAGAATCTCCATGGACACACTGTCTGTTTTCTTAGTGGTTAAATTTTCTCTTTCTCTTTTGATTAATAGCAACGAACTACATGGAGGTAGATAGTTTATCTTGGCAGTAAAATAAAGACATGATATGGAGAACTGTAGGGAAAAAAAACCCTGCCAGATTAAGCTCATCCACTGCCTTCCCCATAGGAAGCCACAGAGGTAAATTTTGCTCAACCATAGCTTGTTGAGTGACCCATAAAAGACTGGGTTATACTCATCAAGTGAAACCATAAGGTTTATGACCGCATCAAGTGACTGAATTCACCCAAGATCCTATGCGTCACAAACAAGAAAACCATGTGATGATGGTCAATGGAGATTCTCCGTCATCCAGGTCATGGTGATTGTAATCATGTGATGATGGCTTAGCATGAGCCCAATCTTGTCACTAGTCTAAGCACTTTGGTCAATCTGTTTCTGTGTTCTCTTTTGAGGCAGAGACTTTTTGGGGGGAAAGAGACATTTCCAGGTTGGCCAAAATGGCCAAGGATTAACCCACCCCACCCCATCCCGAGCCATTGGATATGCACAATAAGCCTGCACTTTCCTTCAGTGCTAGAATTGCATCCCAACCACAGATAGGGAAGCAAAACACTTCTGCCTGGTTTCCTTAAAAGGAAGGAAGACACACAAAAATGAGAAGAGAATCAGGCAGGGTTAAAAGAAGTCATATTAGCAGTTCTAGCTGGACAAGCAGCAGTTCTACAGGGCGGAGAACTGACCAGCATATCCAGCCCTCCCCACAGGAGTATGACTGGATCATCTCAGTGCAGATTCAGAGCCAAGCAGCACCTCAATTTCTATGTACTCAGTGCCCAATAACATTTACTTTAAAAAAAAAATCAGAACCGTAGATCATAATAAAGGAAAAGCAGATAGAGATCCAGTCCTGTCCTCTTATTCCCCTGCAGGCAGCAGTGCCTAAAATACTTAAAAGGGGGGAAAAAACCTGCAGATGATGACATCATTATGCAAATGACATACCATTACAGAGTAAGTGACACATAGTTGTAAGCCACAGCATTTGTGTAGTTGTGTCATCACAAATGCCATTTGCCTTCTCCCTCGTAGCTTGTGCTTAGAAAAGAAAATATTAGAGACAATTGCACAGAAAAGGAAGGAAGGAAAGAAGGAAGGAAGGATCATAGGAAGGAAAAAAAGGAACAGGAAAAAGACCACCAAGATGTTGATTGTGTTTGTGTGTATGTGTGTGATTCCTCCAAAGAACATATTACATTATATTTCTGTTTCCTAAGTTTGCAATCAGTTTTAGCAGCATGGTTATGATACAAAAGCAAAATATTTTCTGTGATCTTAGCCAAATGCAGGTACCTCGTACACTTGGGAGTAGCAGTCTTTGAAGTAGGTAAGTTGTATACATGAGCTTATTTCCCAGTTTGCAAGGATTTAAAGAAAGAAAGATTCCTTTCCAAGTTAAGATGCACTATAGATGGAACACTTATAAGGTGGGAAACTGAACAGGGCCGCACAAAACGAAGGCTTCTGTATCTTAAGAGGAGCCTTGCCCCAAAGGAATTTCCAAGTACATATGAATATAAACAGGGCAAAGATGAGAGACGGAGGGAGAGAGAGAGAAAGAAAGAGAGAAAGAAAGAAAGAAAGAAAGAGAGGAGGCAGAAATAATCTCACACAAGATGCTGACTGTAAAGTTTATGGTATATTTGAAGGGAGGATTAAGATTGTGGAAGGGAAAAATTCTGTAAATATGTAACATAAGACACATCCATTTCTGATGTTGCACAGGGCAATAGATCTTGGATACCTTTGGCTGATTTGCAGCCCAATTAACCAAGTTGAATAGCAAACAGAAGGAGGACTCAATATTTCAAAAATGTAAGTTTTCCCCTCAGAAAATGAGTGCAAATATTATATTCCCAGTAAGCAGAACCAATTAGTAGAAATATAGCTTGGAGTGTAATGTAAAAGGTAGGATCCAACCATCTAAGAAGTCCTCTCTCGGATCAGACCATGGCTCATCCATGGTAGTATCCCTTTCTGTTTCTCACATGGGTAAATGGGAACCCTCTGGTATGTTGGGGCATCTTTTTCTCCTGTCGGGTTCCCCTGCACCCATATTTAGACGCAGGCTGGACACTGGGGAAGGCCGCCTCATAGTGTTTATGGTTTGGCTTCTAAACTAAACATTGTAGCATTAAGATTTGTTTTTCTTTCCAATGCCATCACTCTGCTTAACAACTAATTCCCATAACATTGTCAACTAATTTACTAAGACTATATTACTATTATTCTACTCTTCCTTCCACTATAGTATCTCTCTCTTCCCTGTAACCATGTTGCTTGTATCTTTCAATTTATATTGCTTTTATTTGTTTATTTGTTTCCTAGTATGATTTGATGATTATTAGCATATTAGTAATCTTGCCTATCATTAACACTAAGTATTGTATCTTTTTATTTTGATGAATGTATTTTTTATTCTCCTTATGTACACTGAGAGCCTATGCACCAAAGACAAATTCCTTTTGTGTCTAATCACACTTGGCCAATAAAGAATTCTATTCTATTCTATTCTATTCTATTCTATTCTGTTCTATTCTATTCCTTGTTTTAATTCAGCCCACTTTCAAAGTATCCTACAAAATTGTCAATATGTTTTGATTGTTCACTGGCTAACAGAACAGTCAGCTTCCTAGACATACATCAACAGTGAAGGATATTATATATACATTCTCTATGAAATTTTATCCCGAGGAATTATCATTGGTACAGTATCTTCCAAAGCACACTGACGGATGTGGGAGCAACAGAAGGCGAAATGGAGTTCCTATTTGTTTTTCTAACTGTAAGCACATTTCTCGTTTTTCAATGTCCACGGAACAGCTTGGAACAAGGAGCGATTGCTCACCCTCAACTTTATAATCCTAAAGACTCGTCTATGCGATAGAATACAGTACGCGCGGTTGTCGCTCAGGAAATTACTTTCCTAATGGCTGTAACTGAGCTGGTTGCTATGTTGAATCCAACGCCCGAACCACATTTGCCTCTCTTTTTTTCGTCTTTTTCTAGCCCCGCTGCCATCGAGTGCAACCTATACGCATGTTCAACCAGCACTTGATTGGGAACTGGGAGGGAAGTGGGATTGTGTCATTCCTAAATCTATAATTTTTTTCTGTGTGTGCGTGTGTGTGCGCGCGCCCCCGCGCGCAAACACGAAACAGCTTCTGGCGGGTCCCTAGTGCAATCCAGCCATTGCCCTTTTAAGGGAGAAGAAATTCTTCGCATAAACAAGCTTTTGGGCCTGGAAGCTGGACTTGGGAAGATTCGACAGGAACGGGCGGGAAACAAGAGGCGAGAGAGTCGCTGCCTGCTAAACCTTTGTTGGGGGGGAAAGGGATGCCCATTCTCCCCGAAACGGTTTGCTTTTCGCAGCGAAAGCGGCCATCAAATCCGGGACGCAGCGGACTGGGAGGCACCGAACGGCGCTTTTGGAAAGGCGGGAGGGGAGGGGAGACTTGAAACGGTCAAGGGAGCGTCTTTCAAGAAGGATCCGCAGTCGCGGGCGAAAGGAAAAGGGGGAGGGGAGTATAAAGGCGCGGGCTGAGGAAGTGGGGCGCCCTGGGTGCAATTTTTTTTTTTAACAAAGCCTAATCCACAGCTTCGTAACAACCTGCAACATTTTGTTCCTTTGAAGCTGGCATACCCAATTTAAATATAAGGAATCGTATAAAAAGCCTCTAAGGAGGCACTGGGGGAGGTGGGCAGACGGGGGGGGGGAGAGTAAGAGAGGAAAAGGAGGTGGAGGGAGAAGGAGAAGAAGAGGGGGAGAAGGAGAGGGAGGGAGACAAGGAGAGATGGAGGGAGCAAGAGAAAGAAGGGGTGGAAAAGAGGTGGGAGAAGGAAAGGGAAAGGGAGGGAGAAGGAGAGGGAGAGAGGGAGAGAGAAGGTGAGGGGGAAGGAGAGGAAAAGAGGGTGGGAGGAGAGGAAGAGAGAGAGGAAAAGAAGGGGGAAAGGGAGGTAGGGGAGGAAGAGATGGAGGGAGGGAGAAGAAGAGGGAGGGGGAGAAGTAGAGGAAAAGAGGGTGGGAGAAGAAAGGGAGAGGAAGAGGAGGAGGAAAAGGGAGGGAGAAGGAGAGAAAGGGAGGGAGAGAAAGGGGAAGGGGGAGAAGGAGAGGAAGAGGGGGAGTGAGAGAGAGAGGAAGAGGGAGAAGGAGAGGAGGTGTGTGGGAGGGAGGGACAGAGAACTCTTTCAAACGAGGAAGGACGCAAAGCCCTCTTTTTCAAGAGTGGAGAAGCGCCGGAATCTTAACTAAGTTTGCTGCGGCGCTTCATTAGCGCCGCGGTCGGTGAAGCTGGAGAGAAGCGGGTCAGTCCCTGCGGGAAGAACATATCCCCCCCCCCTTCCCCCGGACTGCTTTCCTTGATTCCCACTCGCCTGGACGTAGAGTCGGTCCTACAGTAAGGGATCGATTGCAAATTCTTTCCCTTTCCTTGAGACGCACAGGGCCAAATTCTCGACTTGGACCTCGCTGCTCCACCCATGGCGTCTGTGTGTGTATGTGTGTGTGTGTGAGAGAGAGAGAGAGAGAGAGAGAGAAGGGAAGTTGTCCTTTTCCTACTTTCAGGATCTCGGTTCCTCCGGCCCAGATCGACGGAAGGGTGGGCAGTGGCATGAACTCCATCCCACTTAACTTCATGGATAGATTTCTTCTTGTATTATATTACCAGATCGCGCCGGAAGTGCTGGAGGATAGAAGAAGGCCTAAAAATAGACCCACAACGACGCCTGTGGTCCTGGATAGCGGAGTGTAGATTTTCTATTCTTTATAATTCGAGGGAGAACGGAACAGGCCCTTGGGTGTGACATAATGACTGCTGTTGCTTATATCCCCGGGGGATCTGCCTCTCTAATTGCTGCATAATTAATTCTGGTGCTATAGCGTTCATCTTTGTGACTGTCTCTTGTAACAGGCAGTTCCACCAGCTAAACTGCACCACACATACAGCTAGTCCTCAACTTACCACCATTGAGCCCAACATTTCTGTCGCTAAGCGAGACAGTCTTTAAGTGCACTTTGCCCCCATTTTATGACTTTTCAAGCCACAGTTGTTAAGTGAGTCTTTGCAGTCATTGCTAAATTAGTAATAGGGTGGTTAAAATGAATCCTGCTCCCCCACCCCACTTGACTTTGCTTGTCAGAAGGATGCAAAAATGGGATTGCAGTGACCCTGGATTACTGCATATGACGTAAATCTGAGTCAGTTGCCAAGTATCTGAATTTTGATCAGGGGGATGTTGCAACAGTTCTAAGTGTGAGGGTGAAGATTTGTTCTCTGAGCTTGTGGGTTGGTTTCTGAATGTTTCGTTACCAGGCTAGGTAACATCTTCAGCGAAGTTTAGGGAATGTCGGTGTCAATGTTCTTCTGTTTATAAGGGCTTCAGGTGTGGGTGTGTCAAGTGAGGGTCTTGTGATGGGTCAGATGTGAGTCAGTCTTGTGATGAGGTTACATCAGGTCAGGGTAATTGAGAGTTGAACTTCTGGTACGGCTTGCGTGAGTTGGTTGAGGTCGGTGCTGTCTCTGGTTGGCTGTGCGGTTGATTTGGATTCGGGGAGGGGGGGTGTTGTAGGCTAGGTTGTAGTCAATGTTTCTGTTGATGGAATTGCTTGTGGAGTGCCAGGCTTCGCTGAACTCATGGGCATGGCAGGTGGGTAGCGTGTCCGATGATTTTTTTTTGTGTTGCTATAATCGAACTGCTACTGGTTTGGTGTCGGTTGGTGTGGGTAACGATTAAGGATTTGGGATTGTGGCATTTGACCGCCAGCCGGTTGATCCTGGTTTTTTTAATTGACGTGATGCTTGTCCCACGTAGAAGTGGTTACAGTTGATTTTGTAGATTGTATTGTTTCTTTCGGCCCTCTGCATTTTGTCTTTTAGTTGTAGGTGTGAAAAACAGTCATAGCTCAGTGCTATTGTAATTTCAAACACTCACTAAGTGAGTTGTTATACGCCGAGGACTCCCTGTATTTGAAATACTGTAGCCTCTGCTCCAATCTTGACTCCTGATGACTGGACAAGTCCATGCAATTTTCTTGGCAAGATTTCACAAATGATTTGCCATTGCCACCTCCTTCCCAGAACTGACTGGCCCAAAGTTGCCCAACTGGCTTTGCACCTAAGGCAGGATTAGAACTCGGGACCTTCTCCCAGTTTCTTGCGTGGTGCTTTAAGTGCTACTGCTTGTCCTTGCTCTTTTTTGTTATTTATATACTACAATCCAGGTATGTAGTATTTGAAAGATGTTGGGCTTGCCAGGCTCCTATCCCAATTGCAATCTCAAAATAAAAATAAATGGCAGAAGGGGGAGGGAGATGATGAATGAATAAAAAGAGAAAATGTAATTGTTTTAGATAGACATATTTGGGATTATTGTAGTCACAATGAAGTGTCATCAGTATAAACTTTGGATATCAATGCAAAGGGATAGGCATAATGGCAAATTACTTTTAAAAAAAACCCAAGTAGGTTTAGACTATCCAAAGGCTTTTGAATCTTGCATTATCTCCCTGTCTCTTTGTAATCTGAAAGATGTTCAGTTTTCTAAACATATATTCAGAGACCAAGGATGCCATTCATGGGTACTTAGTATACAATATAAGATAAAACAACCCTGAGGATTCTTTCCAAATGCTTCCTAAACTGTCTTTTTATGCATTGTAAGAGCTGCCCCTCTGTATTCTCTCTAGGGTTTAACCAATTCACTTAATTAAAGTAACATTAACCCTTGCGATCTATTTAAAATGGATCTCTAAAATGCCACTGTGGCATCAGTGATAGCCTATGAATGGCAGCCCTCACAGGAGAGTATGTTGAATTCATTTTGCACATTCTGACTCCACCTCAAATGCAATAACTGTGGGACTTCCAAGATATATTCAGAATATATGGTGTCTATGGAGATTCTCAACCATCATGGTGTCTTTTTCCAAAAGGCAACTAATGTCTTTTTAAAAAAACAAAAATGTTTTGCTTCTCATCCAAGAAAAACTGAATTGAAGAAGCTTCTTGAATGAGAAGCAAAAAATAAATAAATAAATAAATAAATAAATAAATAAATAAATAAATAAATAAATAAATAAATAAATAAATATCCAAGGAAAAAAAGAAGAAACTTCAGTTGCCTTTTGGAAAAAGCACCTTCGGAAGAGAGTATATAGTAATCCCCTTTAAACAGATTTTTGGGATCCTGTTATCTATTTCCCATTAGGCAGGCCAGAACTGTAGGGCTTCTTCTGAACCTGTTTCACTGCAAGGAACAAAATAAACCAGGAAAGCAGGGAGGAATCCAGCAACATTGTGGGACATAGCAGAAAAAGGAAATTGCCAAACTATGTTTTTGACTGGTTAGGTACAAGTTGGAAATGGTGCTATTTAGTTTGGGGGATTTCAAACATCCCCTTAGTTCAGGGGATTTCACAGATTTTCAGGCCACAAAACGCTTTTTTAAAAATATTGTGGAACAAGAAACAGATGTAATAAGAAGATGAATGAACTTTTTTTTTCTGTTATTGCTCTTAGTCTCTTTTCAGAACCCAATCAAATTCTCATGAAATTCCTCAGAGGATTCCACAGAGCCTTGATGTAGTGAACTATGAAATGTCAACCACCACAGGGATCGTCAATTCAGCATGGCATTTTGGATGCAGTGTTCTCATTCAGGACTGCTAGTTCTTGGGTTACCAACTTTTGAACACCAACAATGGACTGGTAGTCTTCACTTAATGACCATAATTGGGTCATTAGCAACTCTGTTGGTAGTTAAGTGAGACATCATGTGACTTCAACTTCACTTCTGCCATGTTGTTAAGACAGTCCCACATGATTGTTAAGTGACATTATGTGATGGCAACTTGTGATTGTACAATTCAGTTGACTTCTCCATCTACAACATATGTTGTAAGAACTGTAATAGCCACTATATAACACAGACAGGTAGAAGACTAGGAGAGCAAATCCATGAACACCAACTAGCAATCAGAAGACATGATGAAAACTCCTTATTTCACAACACATGGTCAGAATTAATCATAATTTCAACTGGGAAATTGGGCATTCTAGCTCAGCTAAATCCAAAGATATTAGGGAATTTTTGGAAGGGTTGGCATCCAGAGAATTCAGCCATCAACAGACGCATAGAAATAAATCAGATTTCCACCATTCAAAAGAAATAATTAAAAAACCAAGAAGGAAACAAAAGCACATCCTCTCCAGCAGCCTCTCCAGTCCAGACAAGCAGGGATGAACACTAGACAAACCAGAAGAAAACAATCCCCTTATCAAAAACTTCTAAAGATAAAACAAACCACACCAACAGGCATGACAAACTGCTGCATATAAATGGGGAAAATCTGTTTGCTCACTTTCTTGCACTGATGACATTACCTAGTTGAGCATTAAAAACATCTGTAAGCAAACAGGACTTCACAAAAGATGAAAAGAAGAGAAAAAAAGAAATAGTCATCATACCTTCCTGTTTCTTTATCTTGAGTAATTATTAATCTTTGCCCCGTCCTCTTTGGTTTTTTTATATGTTCCTTAAATGTGATAAACCAACCCTTTTTTTTAAAAAAGCTCTTTAATTCACCAGGCTTAAAAATGGAAGTCTATGAGTTCTAGTGTGCCTTAGGGATGAAAGCCAACTGGGTGATTTTGGGTACTCACTCTTAGCCCAACCTACCTTACAGGATTGTTTGTAAGGAAATAGAAGGAAGATGATATTAGGTATGTTTGCCAACTTGGGTTATTTATAAAAAAATAATGAAGGCAAAGGCCTCATTTTGCAATTTTTTTTTTTTTGCTATAGTTGTTCAGCAAATCACTACAGTTGTTAAGTGACTCATACAGTCATGAAGTGAATCTAGATCCTCCCACTAACCTTTTTGGAAACCAGCGCCTGTTGCCATGTGCCCAAATTTTGATCACAAGAGTAGGTAGTAACTCGGCTGCCCACGTACACGAACCGGTTCTATTGTTAGCAGCACCATCTTGATTTTTTCGTCGCTCATTCGTCACGTGGTTTTGTCACCGCGCTTTAGATGCCGCGGTTTAGTCAGGCGCGCTTTTGTTGCGCGCGCATTTGTGGTGGAACCGTGCAAAACAATCTCCTTTGCACAAATGTAATCCCCACGCCTTTTCTAACATTCTACACATGCCCAGACCTTTTTTGGTGTAAATGCACACACGGCAGAGTGTACGTTTGGCATGTGTGTGAGTGAAGTACGTGCATGTGTACAAAGTTTTTTGCGCCCCGAACTGTTAGTAATGCCAGTAGTAGCAACCCACCCCTGCACAAGACCCTGGGGATCCTGCAATGGTTGCGTGCAAAACTATCACACATCACTTTTTTCAGTGCCCTTGTGACTTCAAATGGTCACTAAACAAAACGAATGGTTGTAAATCGAGGGCTGCCTGTACTGTAGTTGCATATACCCGGTTGATGTCCCTTGATTTTCTGGGGATTAGAGCCCAGCAGCAAAACTTGCTAACTCTGCTGAGAAAATCCCATTCATTTCCTCAGGTTGTTTTTCTGAGGCCAGCGGGAGCTGCTGCACCCTCATCACTTCCTGTTTCTTGCCTATTCCCACTAACGGGGTGGGGGGGTGGGGGGGCTCTGAACTGGTTGCATTTCATCAACCGCTTCTTTCTTCCCTCTCCAGGCTTGTGAGTGAAAGAGCGAATCAATGGCTCCTGCATGCTTAGCAATTCCTGGCTTTTCTTTCCCTCCCTCTTCATTCAGTTCCTGACTCTCCTTACAATACCCGCATTGATGGCCTGACTCTTTCAGGGTAAACAGTAGTGCTATGTGGATGTGGAGGGCTTTGGAAAGGGGGGGGGGGGGAAATCAGGGCATCAGCAAAATTGTCCTGTGTCAGGGGGAAAAAATCAGAGCCCGCGGTTTCAATGTCCAAGGAGACGCAAATGGCAAAGTGTCGTTGTAAATGGTATTTAGTTTTAAGTTGTAAATGTAGGGATTATTTTTATGAAATGCTTCTCCAGTGGCAAAGGTCAGGAGGAAGAACCCAGTGCAATACATACAATAACATAAAAGGAAAAAACTAGGCCGAAGCATGATTCCTCTGATATGCTACTTTTTTTTTAACATATAAAGAACATGTTCCACGGGTGAACATGGGGGTATGTGGAGAATGTAATCTTTTCCTTTTTTCCCTTTTGATTCTAGGGAACATTTGCACAAGCCTCCCCCCCTCCCCCCCCCCCCCAGAAACAGAAATCTATGATGGCCTGTTTCATCTTTCTTAGGGTAGCCTGTTTTTGCCCCATTTTTTGTGGCGCTGTTAACTTTTCTGGCTTCCTGCAGTTGAAGCTGTTTAAGCATCTGGATGGAGTCCTCAAATAGACCATTTTAGTAAGTGGGAGAAAAAGGCTAGAACTTCGTGCTCTTGAATCCGAGAACTCTCAGATTCTGAAATTAGAATATGCTGTGAAAATGGAATGCTTAATTTATTCCAGCTGTACAAATGTTGACTCCCCACATAGAATTTGGAAATATTTGGGTTTGGATATGTGACTAAAACTTTTTTTTTTTAGTTTGCAGAGAAGTTTTAGATCCCTCAGGTTAGGTTGAAGCTATATCTACAAGGAGGTGGAACATTGATTGTGTGGGTTATAAATGCTATTACTTTTTGTGACGTCTCCTCTGGAGTGGATGCAGCCCTGCTCATGTTAAAATATCAGCAAAGGGGTATAAAAGGTTTTTCTGTATAGGCAGTCCTGGATTCACGACCACGATTGGGACTGAAAAGTTTGTCATTAAGCATTGCAGTTGGCACGTGTGCCACAGGTGGCAAATGGAGCCCTCTCTGCGGCCATGCCAGCTGTCGCCCCAGCCCAGCTCCACCGCACATGTGCGCACACCTCCCACCAGCCAGCTATTCTTCAGGTCTACTGCGGGGGGCGGGGGCATGTAGGGGATGCATGCACGCATGCACAGGGAGCAGGGCAGGGTGCATGCACGGGGGGAACTTGCATTGCATTTTGGGGCCTCGCGCAGCACCCCCGTGCTCCATTTTGGGCCTGGAAAGCTTTCTGCACCAACCTGGAAGCCAAAACAAGATGTGGGGGTGTCACATTAGCCCCGCACACCGTTTTGGGCCTGGAAGGCCTCCTGGAAACCAAAAATGGGTGAATGCATGGGGGAAGGGGAACACGGGGTCACGCATGTGGCGGGTGTGTGTGTAAGGCGTGCATTGCATTCGGGATGCGACTACAAAAAGGTTAGCCATCACTGTGTTCAGCAAACCATCACAGAACTGTACCCAGTTTTACAATCCCCCCCCTCTGCAATTGTTAAGCAAGACATCGTGTGATGATGAGTCCTGTCCTTCCCTGATGGCTTCCTCATTGATTTTGCCTGTGGCAAGTCACCTGGAAAGTGAATAGGTAATCTGCGCATGCGTGAGGAACATGTCTGCCGAGCTCACCGCTCCGGCTCCGTACAGGAGAAACAACCAGTAGAGAGGAGAACCGAGCTCTGAAACTGAGCCGAGAGAGGCTAAGGTAGAGTGAACTTTTAGCGGTTCTGGAGCTGGCAGTGGACTGGCGAGTTTTTACTCCCCAAGGCTGCCGCTTCTGAAAGACGCCGACGCCGCTCAGCGCCGCGGCTCAGCTGGCTTGAGAAACCCGACCCCCCCGTGTTCGCAGCCTGACCGCCGCGGCCGCAACCGACGCTGTGCCTCTGGCTTGCCGATGCCAGCTTGAGAACGCCGCGGCTTGAGAACACCGCGGCTCAGCTGTTATAAGACTCTGTGGCCGAACTGCTAGGGGAGTCCTGATCCTCCCCCGATATTGCTGGCTGCCGCTTGAGAACGCCGCGGCTCAGCTGTTACAAGACTCCGCGGCCGAGCTGCTAGGGGAGTTTTGACCTGCCCCCGATTATTGCTGGCTGCCGCAACCACTGCTGTCTGTTGGCTCACTGGCCCGCTGGCTGTGAGACCGCCGCGGCTTAGCGGCTTGGAAAACCGTACAGCCCAACTGCTTCGGGGGGAGCCTGACTTAACTACGATTACTGCCCCGACTACCATAACCATCTTTATGTCGTTGTTGGCCTGATAATTCTCTGGTTTGCTGAGGCCCCTTTGAGAACGCCGGGGCCCAGCTGCTGAATGGGGCACCCCCCCCCCTCCTTCCACCTTGGACGAAGCTTTCTTTTTTCAATCTTGGGCTTAGACTACTAAGGGGGCTGGTACGATTGGTACGACTCTTATTGTGAACTCACTTCTGCATATTGGGCCTTTGACCATGATGATTGGCCTTCCGGCTCTTGCTGCTGCTGCTGATATTTAGACCTACTCTGCCTTCACGCTGTAACCAAAAGAAGAGAACTGGTGAGGGAGGAAATTGCTCGAGGGGACGGAATTGAAGGAGAGTGTGATTGGTGATTAGAACATCTTCCCCTTGTCTTTTTCCATCAGAGACAGATATTCTTTCCCCACCCTAGGACTTATCCTGGAAATAACATCAAGGGGATGGCTGGAATTGAACTTAACCATCAGACTTTCCCCACTATGGTTAGCCCCTTGACTCCCCCTGTTACAGCTGCTGCCCAGATCCACCTTGTCCCCCATCCTCCCCTCCCTTGGACGATATTGGTCTCCTTAGCGGAGCTCCCATTAAGGTGCTACCCTCCTCAGGAGAGGTGGAAGGCACCTTGGGACTATTACAAACTGCGCAACTTTTTCTTATATTTCTTTTAATCGGTATGTTGAGTGCATGGGATTGTTTGAGATGATATGAATGATCTCACTTTTTATTATTATATAGTTGTATTTGGGTTTTTAACTTTTTTAGTGAGGACTGTTTGTGTGAGAGCTTGGGTATGAGTGATTCGGAGGACCTGGCGGGGTATGTGGGGGCCACCGGGGTGGTTGGGGGGGCTATATCCACGGGAGAGGGTCGGAGCATTGCGGTCATAACAGGGAGAGGCAGATATGGCGGGGACTTTAGGGCAGGCCATCATTGGGGAAGGAGGGTTCGCTATATTACAGAGATCCCTCCTTCCGGCCCTAGGAGTCCCACTCCAAGGTCAGATGGCGCGAGTGATCAGGACCCTGGTCTCAGGCTGCTGTCGCTAAATGCCAGGTCTGTGGTTCATAAGGCCCCCCTCATCCGGGACTTGATAATTGATGAGGGCGCAGACCTGGCATGTATTACTGAAACATGGCTGGGCACGGAGGGAGGAGTCCCCCTCGTAGAGATGTGCCCAGACGGATTTCAGGTGCTGCATCAGCCGAGGGCCCAGGGAAGGGGTGGCGGTGTGGCTATAGTAGCCCGGGAGTCTTTAGTACCTCGTAGGATCCCTGCTCCGGAGCTTGTCGGGTGTGAGTCCCTACTGGTGAAGCTGGACCTCAAGGGTCAAGTGGGTTTGTTGCTTACGTACCTGCCTCCCAACTGCGTTGCAACAGCCCTCTCCTCGCTTCTCGAGTCAGTAGCCGAGCTGGCGGTTGAGTTCCCTAGACTTATGGTACTGGGGGATTTCAACCTGCCTTCGCTCGGTGAACGCTCTGATGGAGCGCAGGAGTTCATGGCTTCCATGACAGCCATGGGCTTGACTCAGGTAATCCGAGGCCCAACCCACTCAGCGGGTCACACGCTCGACCTCGTATTTCTCTCGGAGCAGTGGAGTTATGATCTTGGTCTGAGGGGTAATGAGATCATACCCCTGTCGTGGTCAGACCACTGCCTACTGAGGCTAGACTTCCGGAGGCCAAACCCCCACCGTAGGGAGGAGGAACCGACCAGGTGGTTCCGCCCCAAGCGACTGATGGACCCTGTTAGGTTCCAGACGGAGCTTGGGGTTATTCCAGATACTCTCGCCCACAGTTCGGTGGAGACCCTTGTCGCTGCCTGGCACTCGGCAGCTTCGGGGTCTCTAAACCGGATTGCGCCACTACGGCCCCTCCGGGTCAGCGGCCCCCGGAGGCCTCCTTGGTTCACCGAGGAGCTCCGGGAGATAAAGCGCCGGAGGAGACGCCTAGAGCACCTGTGGAGATCAGACAGGTCCGAATTGAACCGGGCACTTGTAACAGCATGCACCAAGGAGTATACTCGAGCTTTAAGATCGGCAAAAAGAACACACATTGCCTCCTTGGTAGCGTCCGCCGAGTCCCGCCCAGCCGCCCTGTTTAGGATAACCCGCTCCCTCCTAAATAGGAGGGAGACGGGGGACCCCTTACAGGGTAAGGCTGAGGAGTATGTTCAGTTCTTGGCGGACAAAGTTGCCCGGTTTCGAGCGGACCTGGACTCCACTCTTGCAGAGCCAGCTGAGACACAGGGGAAAGACTTGGCAAACCATCTCTGGGTTGAGTTTCAGGAAGTTGCCTCTGGGGATGTGGACAAGGCTATGCGAGCTGTGAGTACCTCCACTTGTGTACTGGACCCGTGTCCCTCCTGGCTGGTTGCCAACAGCAGTGAGGTGACACGAGGCTGGATCCAAGCGGTTGTTGTGGCATCTCTTCGGGAGGGGCACTTCCCCACCGAGCTTAAGGCAGCGGTGGTGAGACCCCTTCTGAAGAAACCGTCTTTGGATCCAGCTGTTCTTAATAACTACCGTCCAGTCTCCAACCTTCCCTATGTGGGGAAGGTTGTTGAGAAAGTGGTTGCTCTCCAGCTTCAGCGTACCTTGGAGGAAGCAAACTATCTTGACCCCTTCCAGTCCGGCTTCAGACCAGGTTACAGCACAGAAACCGCTTTGGTCGCATTGACCGATGATCTCTGGAGAGCTAGGGATGGAGGCTTTGCGTCCATTCTAGTTCTCCTTGACCTCTCAGCGGCTTTCGATACCATCGACCATGGTATCCTTCTGCGACGACTGCGGGAGGTGGGAGTGGGCGGCACTGTCTTGCAGTGGTTCGCCTCCTACCTCTCGGACAGGTCGCAGTCGGTGTTGGTGGGTGGGCAGAGATCGTCCCCGAGGCCCCTAACATATGGGGTGCCACAGGGGTCGGTCTTGTCCCCCCTCCTATTTAACATATACATGAAACCGCTGGGCGAGATCATTCGGAGGCACGGGATAAAGTATCACCAATATGCGGACGATACACAATTGTATCTGTCCGCCCCGTGCCAACTCAATGAAGCGGTGGACGTGATGAACCAGGGTCTGGAAGCTGTTAAAGACTGGATGAGAGCAAACAAACTGGTGCTCAACCCAGACAAGACCGAGTGGCTGTTGTGTTTTCCTCCCAATAATTTGACCACCGTACCATCAATCAGGCTGGGGGGACAAAACTTATACCCCTCAGATAGGGTCCGCAACTTGGGAGTCCTCCTGGATCCACAGCTGAGTTTTGATCACCATCTATCGGCTGTGACCAGGGGGGCATTTGCCCAGGTTCGCCTGGTGCACCAGTTGCGGCCCTACCTGAATCGGGAGGCTCTCACGACAGTCACTCGAGCCCTTGTGATCTCTAAGCTGGAATACTGCAATGTGCTCTACATGGGGCTGCCCTTGAAGAGCACCCGGAGACTTCAGCTAGTACAGAACGCGGCCGCGCGAGTGATAGTGGGCGCACCTCGGTTCGCCCACATAACACCTATCCTCCGCGAGCTGCGCTGGCTGCCTGTCGATCTCCGGGTGCAATTCAAGGTCTTACTTACCACCCATAAAGCGCTCCATGGTAGTGGATCTGACTATCTGAGAGACCGCCTCCTGCCAATAACCTCCCTGCGTCCCATCAGATCGCATAGAGCGGGCCTCCTCCGTATTCCATCCGCCAGTCAGTGCCGACTGGCGACCACCCGGAGGAGAGCCTTCTCTGTTGCTGCTCCGACGCTATGGAACAATCTCCCTGTGGAGATCCGTACCCTGACCACAGTCCAGGCCTTCCGCACAGCCCTCAAGATCTGGCTAGCCCGTCAGGCCTGGGGATAAATTTTCTTGCCCCTCCCGAATGCTGAGTGAATGTTGTGTTTTAGTACTTTTTGTTATCTCACATTTTTTTCTTTTCTGTATTTTGTCTTTCACTCCCCTTCCCTTACTATTGTAAGCCGCCCTGAGTCCCCTCAGGGAAAAGGGCGGCCTATAAATGTTAAATAAAATCATAAAAAAAAAAAAATCATAAAATCAGGTAGTCCATGGCTGAGCCCAAAATTTCTGTTGCTAAGTGAAACATTTTGAATTTTGCCCCATTTTACGATCTTCCAAGCCACAGTGAATCACTGCAGCTGTTAAATTATTTAAGTGAAACTGGCTTCTCCATTGACTTTGTTTGTCTGAGGATCGCAGAAGGTGATCACATGATCCTGGGCACAGCAAAGACCATAAAGATGGTATGAACCAGTCTCCAAACATCCAAATTTTTGTCACATGACCATAGGGATGCTGCAAAGGTTGGAACTGAAAATTGATGATAAATCACTTTCACTAACTTTGAATGGTCACTAAATGAACCGTTGTAAGTCAAGCACTACCTGTATTTAATCCCAAAATCATATGTATTTCAATATGGTTTAGATGAACACTTCTCTCATTTTAATTCATGGGAAACTTACTCTTTATTCCACATGGCTATAAGCATTTTTCAAGTGGTAACTGGACTTTCTGGTTT
The DNA here is from genome assembly GCF_051295495.1 of Thamnophis sirtalis. NCBI lineage: Eukaryota > Metazoa > Chordata > Lepidosauria > Squamata > Natricidae > Thamnophis > Thamnophis sirtalis. Next base: position 60,560,261 of record NW_028261381.1, on the reverse strand, counting down.
TTCGTTGGAGACGTTTCACTTCTCATCTAAGAAACTTCTTCAAATCAGAGCTGAAGAAGCCTCTTGAATGAGAAGCAAAATGTCTTCAAAGAAAAACCAGAAAGTCCAGTTGCCTCTTGAAAAAGCCCCTTTGGGACAACCATGGCCTGAGGTGAGTGAGAATCTCCATAGACATGGCTATAAGCACATTCCAGCCTGCTAAAGCGGAAGGTGGCCAAATGTCCAATAATAACCTTTGGTTAACTTCCTTGCCTTGTATAAAAGCTTCAGTATATGCAAGGCAAGCATTCCCGTCAATTTCACCATCAAAAGGCTGTATCAGTAGATTTTAAAAAGTCGATCTAGAAAGTTCCAGTTTGATCACCTTTGTGAAAAGTGTGATTTGTGGTTCTGGCTGGAGAGACGTTGATGTTACATGCTCAGAGTGCATTTGTCAGTTGGAGCCGGTGAGCATGCTAAAGCAGGGGTCTCCAACCTGGGCAACGTTAAGAATTGTGGAGTTCAGCTCCCAGAATTCCTCAGCCAGCTTTGCAGTCAGCAAAGCTGGCTGAGGAATTCTAGAAGCTGAAGTCCACAAGTTGCCAGGATTGGAGAGCCCTGTGCTAAAGAATTCCAAAACTACGCAGTGGGCATTCTTGTGAAATGACCACTGGAATAATGGTTTGTCCATTCATGAAATGGTAGCAAGTTCCCAGAATTCTACTTGTCACTCCCGCCCTTAAGAACTCACTACCAGTCTTGTTACCTTTATTCTGGGCAGGTGGATGCCCGTCATAAAATTCTAGTTTGTAGCTATCCATATTTTCTAAGAAACTTTGTGAGACTCTCTATGGAGCATAGAGGCTTTCCTGGGGCTAAATATAATGCTGGACGCTCTGCTCTGAATGCCAGCTTATTATTTTTTTAATTAAAGAAAACAAGGAGAAAACCCAGGAGCCTTTTGCCATTTTGATGCCATGTTGGAGACTGTGAGTTTAAAGGGTTCTTCAGGGTTAGTGTTAGGGACCATGCTGGTTTCCACCAGCTTTATTTGGCTCACAGGCCAATCCCCCCAATTGTGGGAGCCTCAGTTGTCACTATCTATTCCCCCTGAAGTCCCAGATCTATAAGGTGGAAATAGTAATTAGGAGCCACATTGGCTAAGTGGAAAAGACCCATAGGTCTGGTGCTCAGATAGAAAGCTTAGTCCCTGCAGAAGGCACTAATTGGATAGGAGCATCTCTAGGGGCTCCTGATTCACCTAGGCTGGTGCTGGAAATGCTGTAAGAAACATGAAGGATTTTAGCTTGCACGCCAGAGCATGCAAAAGAACATTTCTCCTCATCGGGAAATGCCAGCTGAGGGAGCCTCCTGGGAACCAGACCACACATTTGGAGATTTGGAGATTTTATTAATATTTGTAGGCCGCCCTTTTCCCTGAGGGGACTCAGGGCGGCTCACATAAAATCGGGGAGGGGGAATACAGACGTTAAGATAGAGACATATAATAAAATAGTAAACAACATACATTCATCATTCGGGAGGGGTAACTATCCTTGTCCCCAGGCCTGACGGGCGAGCCAGTTCTTAAGGGCTGTGCGGAAGGCCTGGACGGTGGAGAGGGTGCGAATCTCTACGGGGAGCTCGTTCCAAAGGGTCAGGGCTACTACTGAGAAGGCCCTCCTCCTTGTAGTTGCCAGCCGACACTGGCTGGCCGATGGAATGCGGAGGAGGCCTAATCTATGTGATCTTATTGGTCGCAGGGATGTAATGATGTAATGATGGATCAGAGTGGGAAAGCTATATGGCACTCTTGAACGACTTTGGAGTAGATGTCCCATCCTTCTTGATCATTAGCTATTGCCAAATGGGGCTGATGGGGAATGACTTAATGACACATGGTGGAACATTGATCAGGGGAATGTAATGTAATGAAAGAAAGATATGCAAGCAATACAGGAGGTAAATAGTGGAGTTGCTTACTTGGCTGTGTGTAAAGAAGAAAGCTTGATTTTGTATAACATTTAATAATTGTCAGTGCCAATTAAAGTGCTGATTGTTGATTGTGCCACAGTGGATGGAATGTTTTAGTTGGATCTGAGATGTGCCAGGTCCAAATCTCTACTCGGTTCTGAGGATTTGATTGCTGTGGTAGCAGTGGGTTTGCATACTGTGTTAAATCATGTTTATTTTAACCATGGTTCGTAGAGTACAACAGTCAGGCGAACAAGCCAACTCCACATTGCATAGTCCTGATTCTCCCCTTAACCTAATCTTCTTCTACAAAATCCCAAATGTGCTTTTTCAGGAGGCAACTAGACTTTCTTGTTTTTCTTTGAAGACTTTTCGCTTCTCATTCAAGAAGCTTCTTCAGTTCTGACAGGACAGTGGGGAATGGAAGGCATTGATGAGACAGGTCCAAATCTGGAAGGGTGAGAGATATGACAAAATCTATTCACCACTGTCCTGTCAGAGCTGAAGAAGCTTCTTGGATGAGAAGCGAAACATCTTCAAAGAAAAAACAGGAAAGTCCTGTTGCCTCCTGAAAAAGCCCCTTTGGGACAACCATGACCTGCATGACTGAGAATTTCTACAGACTACTTCTACAAAGATAAATCCGGTAGCAATATGGCATGCCATTCCTTGCCAATTTCAAAAGGTTTATGTTTTATTTTAACGATGTAGAAGAATATTTACTTGATTTGAACATCTTCAGCTATCATATTAATACCATGCAGTTCACGTCTTTTGATTCTTGGAAATCTTTTTTACTGGAGAAAAAAAAAGTCCTTTAAAACAGTGGTGGGGTGGAATGATACAAAGGACCCCCAAACATTAGTGTTAATATAGATGGTCCCAATTATTTCCATGCCGTAACTAATCAGTTTAATGGAATAAAAAGTCAATTAACTGAATTTAGAAGATACAATCGGTTTATAGGGCAGATATTAAAAATAGGCCAATTCTTCCTGCCTGCAAATAAGACTGCTTTCAGAAGGATTCAGACGCTACTCTTGCTACTGGTTGCCAGTCAATTAAAATAAGATGAACATAATCTGCTGCACATATCAAATCTGGCACTTACCAATTTCTGCACTTCATCAAGTTACCTTTTTGGAGAGAGGAACAGGTACAACTATTAAAACTGACAACCATTCTCTCGGATAAAAGTAATCAGATATCAAGAAAGCCTGGGCTCCTAGAGCTTTGCTAGGCCTGCAGGTTTAAAAAGTGCAGCAGGAAATCCTCCTTTTTTTAATGTATCAAGGATAGAGGTCTCCAGATTCTGGGAGAACTTGAACATATTTGGAAAATTGAACAAGCTGGCTGAGTACTGTGCTACCACAGATTGGCAGCCAAGAAGGGCAGGGCCAGCCACAAAATGTTGGGATGGCCTTTCCCTGTGTATATAAAGGCTCTCTGTTTGTATGTTGAAGTATGTGGTTTTTTTCATCTGCTCTGGATATCCTCTTCATTCCCTCTGCTGATTTCTGCCCTCCAGCTTTTCCAGACATTTTTTGTTTCTCCTCTGGAATTTATTGAATTCCTTCCTATCTTCTCTCTGACCATTCTCCTGGTCCTCTAAGCATAAATCAAGAGTAATTTAAAAAAACAAGCATCACTTTGGGGCTAGTTGGCCCAACAGTTCATTTTCTTTTCTTTGGGTCAAAACCCAACTGGGGGAATATATGAAAATGAGAATGTTGCAATGTCTTGGGAAGCTATCTAAGGGCTTAGTCTTTATTTCATTGCCAAACTCAGATTTAAGATATGGGAGCTTCATCCTTTTTTACATCTAATACTTCTTACAGAACATCACTTCATGATACACAGAATACACAGTTTTTGCAAAAAATGAAAAATGAAATTCGTATTTAATTTTCAGTTTTCGTCATTCCATCTACAGCTAGACCTACAATAACATTTAATAAGTGTTTTCAATCATGATAATCTCGGGGGGAAATGCTTTACAGCGTATAAAGTAGTTTTGGCCATCATAAAACATTGTGTTGGCACCTCCAAAGTCACATGACAACATTTTGGGCACTTGACTGTTCAAATTTATGACTGGTCACTAAGTATGATCATGTGATCACCATTTACAATCTTCTTTCTCGGCTTCTCCAGAAAGTCAATGGGGAAACAACTGAGAAGGTTGCAAGTAGAGAGGATAATGGATTTGGAAGTCCTCTCCGCTGGCATGATAAGTGATTTCCCCTTCCCTCCATGTGGGAGGAGGGGGGGGGGGAGAAATCCTCATGTGCTGGAGGAACGAGCTTCAAATTTGGTGAGAATTTGGTGAGAATACAAACAAATGGGAACATTCTGAGCCTTCCAGTTTTTGCCAGACTTGAGGTCCATTCCTCCAAAGTGACAAGGGATTTGCCCTCTAGAACTCCATTGTTCTTGCAATCGTTCTCCTTGGTGAGGCAGAGAGAGAGTCTGGGCTTCCCCTTCCTGGTCGTGGTGGGAGACCTGGGTCCTTTTCCCTGCCCCACCATGCACTGGAGGTCGGGGCTTCTCCCTGGTGTTCTACTTAATGACCTGAACAGTTGCTTAACAACCACAACAAATGGTTACATAGCAACTTGTTTAACCACTTTACTTAAGATTCCAGCCTCAATTGTATTTGTAAGTTGAGGACTACGTCTATGTTGTAGTGCCATGGCCACATAGGAGTTTAAACAGTGCAGGACCTGAAAGATGCTGATTTGAAAAGGAACTGCTAGAATTAGTGTTTTAAGATGATGAGAAAATCCAAATTATGTTAATAGCATTTGTTATATAGGCTTTGAGAATCCTATACCTTCTCCAGTCCCTTACACTAAACCATAAAGTAGTTGTTTTGCTTTGCTTTGGTGTACTGTGTAAGCCCAACATTTGCAATTTGTAAATCCCACATCATGTTATGTCAAAAAGCCATTTCATATTAGTCAATAAACCATAGTTAAATAAGTCATGGCTTAGCATAATGCATGAATTCACACATTGATGGGCCCCCTTGTTCTAATTCAGATGACTCATTACTCCAGCTGTCATTCCCATTACTGCTTTCATCCTGAGGGCAGAAGCCAAGCAGCAACAGCATGGAGAAGGTAAGGTGAGATGGTTGATCTACATAGTGGATCCTCTAGATAGTAGCCGATAGTAGCCTTTAGATTAAAATTGGGGGGGGGGAGAAGGAGTAGCTACCAGATCCTGCAGTATGAATATTAGGTATATATTACTTTGAGGGATTTCTCACAGAGAGTCACAGGCCAGAGTATGCAACTTGAAGGACAAAGTCTAAAGCAATGGTTCTCAACCATCTCAATGCTGCGACCCTTTAATACAGTTCCTCATGTTGTGGTGACCCCCAACCATAAAATTATTTTCGTTGCTACTTCATAACTGTAATTTTTCTACTGTTATGAATCGTAATGTAAAATATCTGATATGCAGGATGTATTTGCATTATTACAAATTGAACATTATTAAAGCATAGTGATTAATCTGCCAATCTTGGTTTGGGAGAAGATCAGCCAGGCTGGGATTTTCCAGGATAAAACGGCCTCACTGCCTGCTTCCAGCAGCAGTTTGTGGTTTACATGAGTTTCATTTTATTAAATTTACTTTTTTTACATTCTATTCCCCCCCCACCCAGATTTCTTTTTCTTTCTTCCTTCCTTTCTTCCTTCCTTTCTTATTTTCTTTCTTTCTTTCTTTCTTTCTTTCTTTCTTTCTTTCTTTCTTATTTTCTTTCTTTCTTTCTTTCTTTCTTTCTTTCTTTCTTTCTTTCTTTCTTTCTTTCTTTCTTTCTTTCTTTCTTTCCATTCCTCCCTCAACCGATTTAACACAGATTAAGATGCTGCTCTTTAAATGGGATTTTAAACAGAGGCTTCAGCTACATCGAACTGTGCTTCTGTCCTGAGTGGAATTCCTCGGGACGGAAGGAATGGGTGGGTGGGGCCTGTCCTCCCCTCCGATCTCTCCTGCCAGCCCTTCCTGGGGGCCAAAAAGCCTACGAGCTCAGTTTAGCCCACAGGACAGGAATGATGGCGGGGGCGGCAAAGGCAGCGTCCAGGCCCAAGGCGGCTTTAATCTTGGCATGTGCCTGCTTGGGCGAGAGCCCATCCCGCCAGCTGAAGCGGATGGCCCGACTGCCCCGCCGGTCTCCTGTTCTCCAGGCACCTTCGAGCCCCTGTGCAGGCATCGGACATCCGTTGGAGTCAAGGCTGATCCAGAATAACCCGTCTCTCTCCCCCTTCAGTGGCTCGGCCTTTCCCTGGTGTGGAGACTGGGCGGGGCGGCATCTGGGTTGCGCCCAGAGCCAGGAGGAGGCTGCTTCGCCACCCAGCACTCTTCATGCACCTGCTGCTTCAGGACGTGTTCCTGAGCATGGGCGATGCTGGTGGAGGTGGATGGTCTTAGGTGACCCCTGTCATGACCCACAGGTTGAGAACCGTTGGTCTAAAGCAATGGTGCAAAAGTAGAACCAAAGGGATGTGTGCATTCTTCCATCATTCCTTTGTGTGGCCCCCACCAATGGTGGAACCAAACCCTCATTCCTTAAGCTCCTAAACCCACCTTTCCCCCCCCCCCCAAAAGACTGTTCCCCACCCACTACTAAGGTGGATGCCTTGATGTTCCACACAAAGCCGATCTGGGTCTGAAGCTGGTAGACGGTGTGCACATTTGGTCATGAGTATCTAGAATACTTTATAGTTCTTTCTTTACACTGCCCCCCTCCCCCCAACTTGCTACATGTCATCAGGATTAAAAAACAAGAATGCATCAAGTCTTAAACCCTCTTTGGAAGTCACACCACAGCCGTTCCAAGTCTGAAGGTTCTTTAGGAATGCCAGAAATTTTCTCTGGAACTTTTGGCCTGCAAGGCAGGCGCTGTGCTGAGTGATCACTACTGATGCTGGAGTCCATCCTTTGCCAACAGAAACTCTGCTTCTGACACCTTTGCTTCCTGGCAGATCCCCAAGAGCAGCTGCTTCCTGTTTTGTTGGGGAGACATAGTGATGATTCATCAGCTTCCAGTGGCGATGAGTGGGATGTACTATCATTGTAGTCCATAACTGAACCGAGTATGGGGCCCACGAGTTAGGAAGACAGCTCCATGTGAAATGAGACAGGTCCAAATCTGGAATGGTGAGAGAGATGACAAAAATCCAAGAAAAAGTTGCATGTATTTGTACACTAGAGTCATGGAGTATATGAGATGGGTGGCTATATATGTATATTAAATAAATAAATGGGGGAGAGTTTTGACTGTCAAGCCAAAGAACCTTCCTTATATACTCCATCTGCCTGCAATAGTAAGGAAGCTTCTGTGTCCCTGTGTGACTAACCTTTAACAATTCTTTTACATTCTTAAGTTACTTCAAGCTTTTGCCCTTCAGATACATTGGAGTGACCATTCTCAGAATTCTCAGCCAACATGTTTGCCCAAGAGATACTGTATGTCTGAGTTACTTTCCTTTCACAAAGTACTTATTTATCGTTTCCCTAGGACCAGTAGATCTGTTCCAGAAATTCTGCTAAGTTGAAATTTGCTTAAAAGTGGCAAGTTGAATTTGGCATGACATACTGTGCTAAAGTCAAACAACGTTATATAGCTTAGCAAGTTATACAATTTCAGGCCATTTCTGTTCCCTCTCCCGAAATGTCATTCTATTGCTTCATAAACACCTATCTTTATATAACATCATTTTTAGTTATGATAAGGAATGGGAGAAGAGAAAGAGCTGAGCTGACTGAATATTCAGGATAAACTGGCATCGCTATTTCATCACTACGACTCAGGTTACTGATTATCTTCTCTGGAGATTTTGCATTAGGAACATCTTAATGCAATAGATTCCACAATCTTATCTGTTTGAATAGGTAATCCCCAGAACTGTTAAATCCAATTTGGGGATAAACAACTGATATGGATGATGCCCAATTTGCATACAAGGTTCCTACCAGGTAGCAGACGAAAGCAACGTAAGCAAGGAGCACGAAAGATATGCCAATATAGTAGGCCAGGTAGTTCAAACTTATGATGCTTGTCACCACGAAGTATAAATTGATTGCACAGATTAATCCGGTGATCAGGATCATTATAAATTTTCCAATGCTAAGAAAATAGGAGGAGAGAGAGAAGCAAGTGGGGGGGAAAAATACATGGATTGAGGTTATTGAAGCAATTCCATCTCAACCAGAGAGAGCTACATCTGCCAAATCGCCTAAAGTGAAAAAGATTAATCTCTGTGGGGAGTAGAAGACTTCCTCTTCTTAGAACACTTCATACCTTGATTTCTTTCATTTTTGTCTTTAAAGAAAAGGAAACCACGCAATCCTCTAAATACTATAATTAGTGTAAATAATGCCTATGCGTATTGAGATTTATTATTGCCAAAAAAGGAAGGACGTATCCACAATAGTCACCAGAGGTTGAGCTTGACATGACAGGGACACCTCCTGAGCATCTTCTATTTATGGAACAAACTAATGAAAAAGCTGTTTATATGGAAGAACAAGCAAGCCTGGCTAAGTTGAAATTGGATGGAAGATAGAGATCTGGGTGATGTGGTTCTGTGAGAGGTTCAACAGTACAAATTTAAGATGGAAACGGTCTTCGGATTCACCAAAGAGTCCCCATCCAAATTGAGCTACTTACATCCCATTGACAAAATCCTTCATAAGAGGCTCCATGCTGGTGAAGGTGAGAACAGGTATGACTGCAAAAGGTAGCTAGAATTAGGTAGAAAAAAACAGATTGAGCATGCAGGCAGATAAAAGTGAGCACTATGTTTTCTTTCTGTATTCCTTTTCAGAATTTTTTATATGAGCGAACAACCAACACATTTTTAAGGGACTACTGATTGATTAGTTTGTTTATTTATTTATTAGATTTGCTTGCTTCCCATCTCTCCTACAGGAATTCTGGGTGGCTTACAAACATTAAAGGGTAATAAGCCATGGACCAAAGGTGGTACTCAGCCACTTCTCTCAGTTTTGGGCAAACTGGTAGCGGTGGCTGCGGGAGGCTCTGCCCACCCTCCCTGACATAATGTGCGAGCACTGCACATGCACAGAAGCTGGTGCGCATGTGCAGACGAGGCGTGTGCTCTCACATTTGCGAACTGGTAGGGAAGGTAAGTGAAGCCCACCTCTACCATGGACATCTACAATTAATCTACAATTAAAAAGATGGAGAGAAAAGGAGCAGGATACACACAGTAGGGTGGAAGGAGGTGGGGTCTTGCCTTAGTCACTTCCAGCGTGATGCACCCTCCAAAGGGGCCCCAGGTTAACTAGCAGAACCAGGTCTTCAGGCCCTTACAGAAGGGTGGGTGCAGATCTCACTTTGGGGGGAGGGAGTCAGGGGCCACATGAGAAAAAATTGTCCTGGATCCCACCAGCCGAAATTCCATGATCGTTGGAGTCTGCACCATGCCCCTTCTGCTGGCATGGGTAAGGCAGACCAGTTCCATTATGGTAAGACAGTTACTCTCATAGCTTGAACCCATGCTATGAAGAGCTTTAATGGGGATAACCAGCACCTTGAATTGCACCCCAGAAGCAAAGCTGCAGCCATGCAGTTTGTGGAACAGCAATATAACATGGGCCACCTAAGAGCCCCATGAATCACCTGCACTGCCACATTCTGTATCACTTCCCACCTGTGGTGGGATTCAATTTTTTTTACTACTGGTTCTGTGGGCGTGGCTTGGTGGGCATAGCATGGCTTGGTGGATGTGGCAGGGGAAGATTACGGCAAAATCCAATTTCTTCCCGATCAGCTGGGACTCGGGAGGCAGAGAATAAATGGGGGCGGGCCCAGTCAGAGGTGGTATTTACCGGTTCTCCGAACTACTCAAAATTTTCGCTACTGGTTCTTCAGAACTGGTCAGAACCTGCTGAATACCACCTTTGCTTCCCACTGTTCACAGACTCATGATACCATAGTTTCTTAATAGTCTCAGAGGATCTTTAGCAAACTAGCATTTCATCATAGCAATAGTAGAAAATGTTGTGCTTTCCAGATATTTTAGAACAGCTTCTATAATTCCTAACCAATGTTAATGTTGGATTTAATCTAAAAGGCATTTTGGTTATTTACAATTCTTATAGGAACATATAATCACGATGCTGGTTTGTAGTCCATCCCTTATCCGATGAAAAATATCCACAGCTAGCAGATTAGTGCCAGGCGTCAGCCTAAAAAGCCCTGACTGTGTTTTTATTGTAACTTGAGCTCTAGCCTTGACCTATAGAATATCAGAAAAAAATGTTTTTGCTTTATATTCAGGAGTGAAAAATATGGTACTTTCCAGATGTTGGACCATCTTCCAGCAGCCCTGCTCTCCATGCCAATGGAGTGGAATGCTGGCAATTGTAATCAACAACATTTGCTGGTTGTGGGATGCTGGTTGTCACAGTACTTTAAGCATTTGATACAAGTTCTAGAATATATATATTTTGAAATCTTTTCTTTATATCCCTATCAGATAAAGATCATTGTCGCTATTTTTAATTTTTTAATTTTGCAAATGTGGTTAAATAAACTAATTTATTGCAAACAGATCAGCAATGTTTATAGAGGTGGTCCTCAACTTACGACAAAAAATGGCACTCAAAAAAGTGGCATGACTATTTTTCACACTTACGACTGTTGCAGCATCCCCATGGTCATGTGACTTACATCCGGGTGCTTGACAATTGACTCACATTTATGATGGTTACAGTGTCACGGGGTCACCTTTTGTGACTTTCTGACAAGCAAAGTCAAGGGGGAAGTCAAATTAACATAGCAATTATGTTATTAATTTAACAACTGCAGTGATCCGCTTGACAAATGTGGCAAGTCATAAAAATGGAACAAAACTCACTTGAGAAATTTCTAACTTAACAACATAAATTTTGGGCTCAATTGTGGTTGTAAATTGAGGACTACCTGTATCTGCATTTCCACTGGGAGTCTACATTCACAAAATCCTCTTAACCTGGTTACTGAATTAGCTCATTTTCTGCATTGGCACAGTAAACTAAACCTTAAATTAAGCAAACAAGCTTGCACTTCAGGACACATTAAGCCACAAAAGCAAACAAATAAACAAATTAAGCATGTTGTACAATCTGTTTAATCTTCTGACCTGGCATGCCATGTGAATGTAGTCGTGGCTATTGAAGCTATTAAAGATGGATATTTTATCTGGCTCTGAATTTTCAGAATTGAAAGAAAAATGTGCCGGGAATTCCTTCCTCGAAAGAAACATTGGCAGGAAGAGGTCAATAGCAGTCATCCCAGATGGACAACCTCTAGGTATGTTGGATTACAAATTCCACTATTACTAGGATGGCCAAAAAGAAAGGAAATAATGGCAGTTTTAATGGGAGTTATAGTCCTAGAAATCTGAATGAATTTGAGCACATACCAGAATAGTAGATTTCAGCACTCAGAATTCCCTATTTAGATGGCACTGCAGAGAATTCTGGGACCTGAACTCTCTATATCTGCAGGATGCCAGATTCAGAAAGTGGCTGTATGGGATTAGAGGATTTATATGAAAGTCTACAGCTAATCAGATCTTTGAGAATCTACAGTAAGGCTGTACTTGACTTACAACCACAATTGCGACCAGAATTTCCATTGCTGAGCACACTGGTTGTTAAGTGAATCACACCCTTTTCTGCTACAGTTGTCAAGCAAGTCACTGCAATGTTAAATGAATCATATGGTCCTTAAACAAATCCGGCTTCTTTTATTGACTTTGCTTATTGGAAACTGAAAGTCAGAAATGTTGATCACATGACCCCAGGATGCTGTAACCCAGTGGTGGATTGCCATTTTTTTTACCACCAATTCGGGCGCATGTGCAAAAGTGTCCAGGCAGTTAGGTGGAGCCTCCTGCCACTGCTATTACTGGTTTGCCGTATCCGGGTACAACCGGGAGCAACCCACCTCTGCTGCAACCATTATAAGTACCTGCCAAGTGCCTGGATTTTTATCATGTGACTGAAAATGCTGCAATGGTCATAAGTGCAAGGATCAGTCCTAAATCGCTTTGTTTAGTGCTGTTGTAAATTCCAACTGTTGCTAAATGGATGGTTACAAGTCGAGGACTATCTGTACTGCATCTTGAGAGAAGAATGCTACTGGATTAGAAACTCACCAGAATGCTCTGGAGTACATTTAGAAGGTCGTTGAGGCCTGTTAAATCTCCTACATTCCTAAAGGCAGCGACAAAGACAGTGGGAAGAATGGCGAAGGAACGAGTGAAAACCACACGGGCAAAGCGCGACCAGCGCATTTGTAAGAAACCCTGCAGGAAATAAAAAGAGAGTTTGTAAAGATCAAGCTACTACCAGTCATTAGTCGGTCTTCTATATTTATCAATCCTCCCCTTCTCCCTTGGTCATCTGAAAAAAATCCAAGTTTAACCCCCTTTGCATAACTTGAGGCTCTCTTTGGATGGTGTCAGATAAAAGATGGAGTGCATAACTGCACCAGCGTGCCTTCCACTGGTGGAATACGACCGGTATGCCCCAGTACGGGCGTATAGGTGCCTGCTGGGAGCACCAGGTACTGTTCCGGTATGGTGCTCCAGAGGGCCCACCCACCTGCTCGCTCTCCTTACTGCTATTTGAGCTGATCAGGACTTTGGCGCATGCGCACAGAGCTTACAGCACCTGTGCGATGCTCCGCCGAGCAGCTGGAGTGTCGTGGGTGGTAAGTATGCATGCCCGCGCTGTTCATGTGCTGTGCACGTTCACATGGTGGATGCTGGGTCCTGTTGCAGCGTACCGGTTGCAACAGGATACGGAACCCACCACTGGTGCCTTCCGTCCCTGTCCTACGGTGTCCATTTATTTGTACTCATTTCCCTTGTTCATGTCCATGTTTATACTTCTACCTGTTATCTTGTACATGTTTGACAAACTAAATAAAATAAAAATAAATAAAATAGAATAAGAAGGAAAACACTTCTTTAAGTCACAGATGCAGCTAACAACTACTTAAGCCAGTCTCAGCTATGGGCTGGGGTTGAAATGGAAGCAGCATCACGGGTGCCAAACAGAAAAATGATACTTCCTGGGCATTTTTTTAAAATCACGATTATGAGCGAGTAGGTGAAAGCCAGTGGAAGGAACAGCAACTTCAAGAACAGTTCATCTCTAACCGAATGGCAACTATTTTGAAAAAAGATTGCAACCTAGTGGTCAATTGAAATTATTGCAAAAAATATTTGTTTAAAAAACAGCAAAATGTTGAATTATTTGACTATATTTGGAATGTAGACAGAGTAACAGAGCATTTCTAAGAGATCAAATTGGTGCTCTAAAAGAACAAGCCATTTGCTAATTGCCTAAGAAGCAGAAAAGATGAGCATTTCACAAAAGGCCTCTTTTGAACTTCTGTTTCAATTTTTTTTTTTAAATTAAGAAATGGACAGCCTGTTGTTGAATCATACCCACGTCCCCCATGGAGGAATAGGCTCAGAACAGAACACTGGAAAAGCACCACTGGCTAGAGGCTGAGAGAACAATCAAAACAATGGGAGAGATTAGTTTTGGTTCTTGATGCTTTTAATAGTCACAAGAATCCTTGGAACCATTCTCTGTCCTTCAACTTTCACTTGAATCCACACCTTCCCACACACCACTCTTCTGCCAAAAGAGGATCTGCTATAAATGCATTGAAATCTATGCAGTATTGAAATGTGGACAAGAATAAAGTTTTGCTTAAATTACAGCTGTTGACTCCAAACGGCCCCAAATCAGTTATGGGTTTGCCCCATTGGGTTCGCCATCACTAAGGGTTCACCTGCTTGCCCCAGTGCAGAAACACTTCGCTAATTAATTAGTTTACTTTAATTAGTTTACTTTATTGTCACTGCACTTTGTACAACGAAATGAAATGGCATCTTCTGTGTACATGATAATTATAAAAATGAAACACAAACACACATCCTTCACTTTCTATACAATTGAAAACTCCTGATATTGCATTAATATTGCACTATACAGTAGAATTCAATATAGTTACTTCTCTGGGATAGAAGCTGTTTTTCAGCCTATTTGTCCATGTTTTTATTATCCTGTACCGTCTGCCAGAGGGTAATAGTTTTTAAAAAAGGGTGCCCAGTATGAGATGGATCTTTAAGAATGTTTTGAACTTTCTTAAGGTAGTGGCAGCTATAAAGCTCTTCCAAAGAGGGGAGAGGGTAATCAATGATCCACTGGGCAATGATGTTAACCCTCTGGAGCGCTGTCCTACCTGCCACTGTGCAATTGGCAAACCATTTCTGTCAGCGCGCTGTTGTCGGCGCGCTGTTGTCGCGTGGTTTTGACGATGCGGTTTTGACACCACGCTTTAGTCACACGCGCTTTAGTCTACCGCGGTTTTGTGGTGGAACCCTCTGCTGGGCCCTTTTAGGTTGAAAACTGTTTTATTTCATTTTCATTTTCATTTTATACAATCACTTATATACTGTGCATTTAAAAAAAGCAATAAACACAACACAACTTCCACCATGGAAAACCAACATAACACTTCAATCCTCCATACACCCTTTCTTCACCCCCTCCAACTTTCATTTCTCCCCTCCAACATTCCCCTCTTCTACTTCCCTTCCCCCTCAGACATTCCTTTCTCCCCTTCCCTCCATCTCACCCTCCTTACATTCCCCTCTCACTCCCTCTTTACTTCTCCCTCTTCTTTCCCTCTACTCCTCACTTTGGTGTATTTCTACTATTCATTAATCTATTCAATTTATATTTTACACTCAAACTGAAAAAAAAGAAAAAAAAGGAAAATAAAAGAAAAAAAGAAAAAAAAGAAAAAAGAGCAACAGTATATAAGTGCGTTCTTATTGTTCTGAAAATTGAAACTATATTTCCACCCTCCTTCCCTCCCCCCATAAACCCCCCTCCCTAACCCCCTTCCGACTTCCCAGGTCCCATACCCGGCATAACTCTTTATCAAGCACAGCCTGGAGTATATTAAAACCAAATAGATTAAAAATTAAAAGATAAAAGATAAAGGAAAAAAAAGGGAATTAAAAAAAAAAAAAGAAAAATGAGAAAATCAATAAACTCTCTACATTGAGCTCAGCTTCCCATCATTATTAAAACTTAAACAATGTACATCATTCCTAATCTCAGTTAATTTATTACTTGCAGGATTTCAAACTATGTTGAAACCAAGTAAGTTAATCAAATGGAATTCTCTAGCTGGGGGCCTTATCTCTTTATCTAAATATCCAAACCTTTAATTTGTCCCTTTTACCTCCTTCTCTATAAAGCAATTTAAACACATCTCAAATGCTTCTCTCGGTTTCCTTTTCCAACTCCTCTCGTCCTGCCTCTACCCATGTCCATATATATATTTTATTTTCATCCGTACTCCTCACATATTTGCTCCGCCTTCCTGCAGACTCTCTGGGTATATCCTTCCAAACATTATATTCAAATAACAGTTTATACAAAAATCAACTTACTTTCTGGCTCAAAATAAGCTCTAATTAAACCTTCACTACCCTCCCATCTACACCCCACTTCCCAACTCCATTCATCCTAAACCACAATCCAAGAACATCACGATCCCCGCCCTCCTCACCCTAGAGAATAAATCATAAACAATTTAAATAAAAGTTCAAAGTTATCCATCAAGTCTTTTTTAAGTACCATACAATATATTTTCCGAGGAAATCAGCATCACTTCTTTCAGCCTTAATGTCTCTTCATCAGTATACAACTATACCATTTTAAAGTATTATTGAAGTTAAAAATTAAGCAAATGTTTTGGAAGCATAGCTAAATCCTTGTTCTCTGCTCTTCTGCCCTTCCGGAGGGGGAAAGCGATACCTCCCGCCTTGTGGTTGTGTGTTTTGTTGTTTCTCTTCTACTTCTCTTTGTCTTTCTCCAAGTCCGGGTGATTCAGGAAGTCCCGCCTTCAGGATCTTGTAATAAAAATCTCGGGCTTCCCAAACAGAGTTGAGGCGATGTTTTTGGTCATCAAATGTAACTGTAATACCAAATGGCACTTCCCATCTATACTGTATCTGAGAATTTCTGAGTTCTTTAGTTAGAAAAGCATAGTCTCTCCTGGCTCTTAACATTTGAGATGGTATTTCTTTGGAAACAATCAGGTCCTGTCCATCAATTCGCAGCCTGTTATTATAAAACTCTTGTATTATCGCGTTTCTGGATTCTCTTGTAGCAAAATATATAATTATATCTCTCGGAAGCTGTCTCTGTTTTGCTATGCACGAATTATGGCGGTAAATTTTTTGGATCTGCCAATCAAAGTTGAGTCCCGGACTTCCCACCGAACGACTAAAAGCCTCAAAAAAGGTCTGTTTCAAATTCTCCTGTTCGTTTTCATGCAATCCCCTAACTCTTATTGCAAACGCAGTCTTCTTCTTTTTGTGCGTTTTCAACTTCCTGTTGTAACATTTCAATTTTAGATGTCAGGTTAGAATTAGCTTCTTCCAAAATCTCAAGTTTATCCTCCATTCCAGCAATATAATCTGTCATTACAGTTATAATCCCGATCATATCCTCCTTTGTTTGAGCAATCTTGGCATCAAGTTTGTCACATAAGTCCGAAATAAGTTGCTTCATTTCCTCTCTAAATTCTTTAAGGGTTTCAAAAAGAAATTCTTTCGTTAACAAATCTCCAGTAGAGGGCGTAGAAGGCAAGAGCTGCGGCTTTATCGCAATTGCTTGGGATGTATTGTTAAAAAAACATTTAGATTGCTTTGACTTCGGAGCCATTATAAAAAGGAAACAAACAAAGTCTCTGCTCACCTTGATTTAGGATAAGATACTTTCAATAAGCTTTGGCAGTTCGTAAAAAGAAGTCTTCAAGAAAACAAGGCTGGTTAAATATATCATATATCAAATGCGGAAGCTATAAAATCGCCATTTGGAAAAGCAGTTAGACAAAGGAGTTTTTTATAAAATTGAAGCTGGTATTTTGAATAATAATAATAAAAAAAGGGTTCTCAGGAATGGTCGCTGCTCGGATTGATTTTAAATAGCTTAATTTTGTCCTGAGAGGGGGGGGGGCGACCTGCCTTGAGCTGAAAAAAAACAGCTGAGAAGATCTGGCTGGAGTAAAAAAAAACTCAGCTTTTGTTGAACCTCTTCTCCGTTCACAGCGAAAAACAAAAAGCTGTGAACTACAAAGAGAGTTCTAACGACTGAGTTCCTCCCTGCTCCTTTCTTGCCTGAAAGGAGAGATATCTATAGATCTTTTAGATATACAGACCAGAACTCTGAGGGCAGCTCCGTTGAGCCACCGACGACAGCAGGCCCCTCCCCCGGAAGCCTCTGCTGGGCCCTTTTGACCAGTGCTGCAATGTGAGCACCCCAGGTCAGGTCCTCTTTTATGATAATACCCAGAAACTTAAAACTGGCCATTTGCGCCACTCAGTTTCCATTGATAAGCAAGGGCTGAATATCTGATCTATTCCTTCTATAATTATAATTATTTCCTGAGGACATGAATGCACAACATTATATTCCACCAGTCCTTGCTCCATATGTATGGCAACCATCCTCCCTTGTTCTCTTCCTTGTGACATTTTCCAACTTCTGCTGGCACAAGCTGCACTGCGGTGAATCCTTCTGAGGTAAATTTGGGTGGATGGGGGACTCCCCAGCTGATTCCTGATCCCTGATTTCAAGGCCACTTCTGACTAGACAAAGTCATCTTCCCCACGTCTCTTGGCAACCATGAGCAAAAGTAAAGCAGGAGGTAAGAATGGAAATCTGGTCTTTTGAAGTGCCAGTTCTCTAGGCCCCCAAAGATCCACTTCCCCCTACAGAGAGGAACAAGGCTGAAATCAAGCCTTCAGTCAGTTCTCCAGTGCCCAGAGGATCAGGAAACTGGCAGCAAGGAGGCATTACCCCAGACACTTATTCCACTTTCTGGTGATTCGTGGTGGAGAAGCAGAAGGATATTTTCTTATATATCACCCACCTTGTGGCTTAGGTTCTCCAGCATCCAAGCTGCAGGTGAGTGGGTGGGTGGGTGGGAGGGAAACTTCAATGGAAGACTACTGGCTGCCAAACTGGATCCACCCCACTTTTTCTTCCTGTGGAGGGAAATTGGCTCTTCCTAAATTTCCCTTTCTTTCCTTCAGGGGGAAAGGCAGAAATAGGGGGGGGGAACCATCAATCTGTTGCCAGTTCTTTGATCCCAGAGCAGTCAGATTGCAGCGCAGACAGCAGAAGACCAGTTACTGGCATCCAAAGAGGCTTTTCCTGCTTCCCCGCTTCTTCCTCCCACTTCTCACGCAGACAGAACTCCTAGTCTTTTTCACGGTTCAGCAGATAGTGAGTGGAAATTTGATTAGCACTTCTTTAAGGCGGCAGATGTCTATGGAGATTCTCAGTCATCCCAAGTCATGGTTGTCCCAAAGGTGCTTTTTTCAAGAGGCAACTGACTTTCTGGTTTTTCTTTGAAGACATTTTGCTTCTTGGATGAGAAGTGAAACGTCTTCAAAGAAAAACCAGAAAGTCCAGTTGCCTCTTGAAAAAAGCACCTTTGGTTTAAGGTGGCAGAGTTTTTTACCGGGGTGGAATTCAGTCGGTTCGGACCAGTTTGGATGAACAGGTAGCTCCAATGATCAGCTGGGAGTGAACCAGTTCGCTTCGACGATCAGGTTAACCCGCCCCTGCGCTTTACTTACCCATATCCTCTCAGTTGATTTGCGTGGCAGAGCTGATTGCCACGCCTCAGCTGTGTTACTCCCCAGAAGTAATGTGGGAGGTAAGTCTTGCTAAAACTGCGCACGTGCGTGCAGCGCAAAACACGCAATCACCGAACTGGTTGTTAAACCAACAGGATCCCACCACTGGCTCCCACCCTGCATAGCAGCAGTTAGGTTTGCCACATGGAAGAGCCATACAAATGGAAAGATCCCACTTCATCTATGGAAGCTTAGTGGCCAAGCCACTATCTCTCAGCTCAGCCTCTTCCCCACTCCCCACTTCTTCTGGGAAAAAGAGAAGATAGACATTGTATGCGTGCCTTGTCTTCCTGAAGAAAAGGCAAGTGCAGGTAGTCCTCAATTTACAACAGTTCATTTAGTGACCATTCAAAGTTACTGAAAAAACGGATTTATGACCATTGTTCACAATTTAAAACCATGGCAGTATCCCTATGGTCACGTGATCAAAATGCAGACACTTGGCAACTGACTCATATTTATGACGGTTGCCACGCCCTGGATTCATGTGTTCCCCTTTGGCGACCTTCTGGCAAACAAAGTCAGTAGGGAAGCCAGATTCACCTAACAATTGTGTTACTAACTTAACCATTGCAATTATTCGCTTAACCACGGTGGCAAGACAGGTCATAAAACGGGGCAAAACTCATTTAACAAATGTCTCACTCAGCAACATGAATTTTGGGCTCCATTGCGGTCGTAAGTTGAGGACTGTGTGTAAATCTAACAAATGAAGCTCTCTTTCTCAGTGACCTTTGGCTAATCTATTTCTAAACTGGGTTGGGGCCTGCATTCCTTCACTTGCATTCTCAAGTCATCCTGGCTAGGGATGAAAATCTCAGGGCCCAAGATAACTGAAGGGAAGACCATCTTAAAATTAGGCCCAGAGCATCCTGTAGCCTGAGACAGCATGTGAATCAAATTAGGGGGAATCAGATAAGTGTGCACAAACAGTATGTTTGTGTGGGTGTAGTACAGCATAAGAATGGTTTTGGGAGGGAGCCCATTTTAAAGATTTTATCCAGAGGAAATGTATCCAGTGTTAATCATGATAAAGCTTACAGAGAACATATGCCTTCCCAATGCTGGTTGTTATGGAATCAAGTGGGATAATATTGCATTCCTCCTCCTCCATTTACAAGGTTTCTGGAGACATTTAGTGGCCTCCTGTGGAACACAAAGTTGCTTTGATCCATCTGGTCACTTCTGAATAGCAGACTAGCAATTATTAGACCATAGATGGCAGCATTGCAATTTCTTGTAGTTGAGGTTTACCACAAGTGTTTGCCCCAAGTCCCGTTAAATGTCTTCAGCTAGCTTTAATTGGGATTAGACCAAGGGTGTCCAAACTTGGGAACTTTAAGTCTTATGGACTTCAACTCCCAGAATTCCCCAGCAGGCTGGGAATTCTGGGAGTTGAAGTCCACAAGTCTTAAAGTTCCCGTTTGGACACTCCTGGATTAGATCATAGAGACTAATAAATTATAGTTGTCCTGTCTTGAAAAAGACACATTTTAACTAACTGCCTTTAATGATTTATAGATATATTTTCATTGCTTTTCTGGATTTGTTTTGAAGTTTGATGCAACAGACGCCATCTAAAAAAACTAACATCTATAACAAAACTCCTCTGACCGAGGACAAGCTGTGGTCTAACCTTACCTCCCAAAAACATCTTCATATAACAGTAGAAACAAATAAAAGCAAAGAGAGACTTAGACTGTAAGCAGGAAAACACCTTCTATGCCTGCGCCACAGACTCTGTTTTGCTGTATCTTCCTGCATAAAAATATAAAATCATCAACCGGCCCTGGAATGGAATTCAGGGGAGACCTGGCTCATGTTAAGCCCTTACATATGGCACCAGCAATAGTCTTGGTCTGCTGCTGTGGTATCAATCATACTGCACTTCCACTCAGTAATTTTTTTGGCATTGTGCACTCAATCTACCCATGCATATTAATTTTTTCCAATAGTTATAATGTAGCTCTGTTGTGGAGCATTGTGGGAAATTAAAATGATAGTTAGACTAGTTATGTGGGAATGGCTCAAGTGCTATTACCTGTGGCCATGTTCAAATAATCTCAAATAATCAGAGAGCCGAGGTGGGCAGTGGTTAGAGTGCAGTACTGCAGGCTACTTCAGCTGACTGCTAGTTGCAGTTTGGCAGTTCAAATCTCACCAGGCTCAAGGTTGACTCAGCCTTCCAGCCTTTCGAGGTGGGTAAAATGAGGATCCAGATTGTTGGGAGCAATGTACTGAACTCTGTAAATCGCTTAGAGAGGGCTGTAAAAGCACTGTGAAGCAGTACTATTACTATCTCATTGGGAACACAAGTTCTCCTTACTGGATTAAAGTATAATGAGTTAGAAATCCCCAATGCCAATTTTGCACATCTAGCTGTCAAAACTTGCTCCATCTTTGCCCATGAAAGCACTTTGATCTGACTTGTCTAGGCAAAGAAGATCATTGGATTAGTCATCCGAAAAACTGCTAGCATTGATGGTAGATTGTATCACACTGTCTGGTGTGATCCCGAAAAGGGGAAGAGAAAGAAAGCTATAGGTCTTAACTAACAGTTTTGCTTGACATGCTAAGCAAACCCAAAATTCAGGGTACCACTTTAACTAGTAAGACAGAGCAGAGAGCATTGGGGCAGGAAAAAAGAGACAGCAGTAGTATGGAAGCAAACCTTAGACCAGTGGTAGTCAACCTGGTCCCTACCGCCTACTAGTGGGCGTTCCAGCTTTCATGGTGGGCGGTAGGGGTTTGCTGTACCTCTGCTTTATAAATTTTATAAAGTTACTTCCCTACTTTATAAATCACCATTACTGTGGAACCGGTGGGTGGTTAGAAAATTTTACTACTAACAGAGCAGTGGTGGGATTCAGCCAGTTCGTACCACTTCGGGAGAACCGGTTGGTAACTTTCGGAGTAGTTTGGCAAACTGGTTGTTGGAAGAAATCATGAGGGCAGAGAACCGGTTGTTAAATGATTTGAATCCCACCACTGTAACAGAGATACAAAAGTCGGCATAAAAAGGTTGACTATCCCTGCCTTAGACGAATAGTTTTCAACCACCCGAAGGACAGCATATGAACTGTGCCATGGGAAAAAAGATGTTCCAACAAGATAAAATGAGTCTGGACTTAAAAGGACATACGGACCTGGAAAAAAATGGGAGAAAATATGAGAAGAGGGACTATTTCAGCTGCAGGAGAGGTCAGGAAAGATGATGAGAGAAATGGGAATATTGGAATTCCAGCAGCTATTAAATGAAATAATAGCGACCAAGACCATATATGAACATGGAAACTTCTGGTTTCACACATATTTTGACAAAGGCATATCAAGACATAGTGATACCATTATGCATTGGAGATATATGTAAGGAAAGGAAGAAAGACAAAGTCTAGAATTTTGAGATTTCTTTCCTTCATTTGCATTTTGTAACTTAAAAGAAAACTATAGTTACCATACATTGCCTTATATTTAATGGCTTTTATAACTATTTTAGAGGCAGGCAGGCAGACATCATTATCTCATCCTTTACCAGAACTGAATGTCAGCCCTTCCCACTCCCCAATTTACTATACATCTCCAGGTATTTTCTCACCTCCATAACAAACTGTCCTGCATAGGTTCCTGTCATGGTTGAACTTTGACCTGCTGCAAGGATTCCAACAGCCCAGATATAGAGAGCAATGGGCCCAAAATAGCATCCTAGGATAATTCCCTGCATAGAAAAAGGCAAACATTCATGGCTTGTATTCCACAATGCACATGCTCATTGTACTATATAAAAATGCATTAAATCATTTTGACTTCATCCTCCAAAGGTCCACACAGCTGCTCAACATCTCATTTGTCCAAGCCTAACATTATAATGGCAATGGCAACAACCTAAGGAAGTAAAAATAGAAAGTAATTACATAACTCTAATTAAAGTAAAAATGATGGAGTGGAGGAGAGGGAATTTTAAATCAATCACAAGGCTTCCAGATAAGGAAATTTAAAAAGCAATAGAAGTGACAACCATGGGTCTTGGACCTCCTCTCCCTATTGTTTAACATCTTCATGAACCTGCTAGGAGAGGCCATCTATTTAAATGCATATCTCCATCCTTGATTAGAAAGGCAACTAGTGGAATTTGATATAGTTGGAAGGTGGGGAGCAGAGGTGGTGTTCAGCCAGTTCTGACAGGTTCTGGAGAACTGGTAGCAGAAATTTTTAGTAGTTTGGAGAACTGGCAAATAGGCTGGCCCCACCCCCTCCCATCCTCCTAGCTGATCTTCTTTTGTTGCCCTGAACAGGAGAACCGAGCTGGAAAGCAGGTTAGTGGGGTGGGGAGGGAATGGGGATTTTGCAGAACCTTCTCCCAGGAGTGGGGAGGGAATGGGGATTTTGCAGTATCCTTCTGTCCTGCCCACAAAGCCATGCCCACAGAATCGGTAGTAAAAAATGTTGAATCCCATCACTGGTGGGGAGGTACAGAGTTGGATTCAACCCCAGCAAGATGGAGTGACTTGCAGCATCAGAGTTAAAAGACAACTGATTCTAAAAACAGCTGAACAGCTCTAGTTCCTGAGAAAACGTTGGCTCAAAATCTGGGGGCACTTCTGAATAGCAGGTGGGGAGGCCATGGCTAGAAAGCCCTTTGTGCGATTATATCTTATATGCCATTTAAAACCATTTCTGGAAAAAGGAAGCTTTGTTAATGATTGCTCATGCCCTTGTCAACGCATGTCTGGACAACTACAATGCAAATCCACCCTTGCACACCGATTGGGAGCTTCACCTGGCTCAGCATGTGGTGACAAAGTAATTATGGACATTCCTAGGTTTGCCCATAAAACATAATTATGTGAGCTGCATTGCCTGTGAGTTGCTTCTCAGTGCAAGTCCTTAGAAGAACAGAAGCAGTTGAGCGTTCATCTGAAGCAGGGGTGTCAAACTCAAAACTTGCAGGCCACATCCAGCCCATGGAGTGCTTAATCTGGCCCACAGGGCCACCTTGGAAACAGTGAAGGACCAGCCTGCGGTGCCTCTGCCAGTGAAAATGGAGCTCAGGCGGGCCGCACGCAGCCCACCCAAGCTCTGTTTTTGGCTGCCACAGCCTCTGCAACCCTCTGTTAGGGAAAATGGAGCTTGGAAGAGTTGTGCTTTCGCTGACAGAGCACTCGGGGCACCACGGGTGCCCCCAACATGAGTGATGTTCAGCTGGCCCTGCCCATGCTGGCCATGTTGCTTGGCCCCCCCTGTGGTCAAACACAATCCTGATGTGGCCCTCAATGAAATCAAGTTTGACACCCCTGATCTGAAGGTTCTATGCTGTTCATCTGTTTTGTATTGGCACCAATTTGGTTGATAGCCATCATTTTGCTGGATACTTACCCCTTGGAAAATATCCACAGTCACAGTCTCATTATTTTCAGGAAAGTTGGGGAAAATGCTCTGATTCAAGAATAAACTCTGATTGGCACAGACATCATGCTGGATTATATAAAACAAAAGAAAAAGAAAACCAAAACTGTTTCATTAGAAATCAGAAACAGGCCTATTACAAGCACCTTGGAGCAGCAAATTCCTGCACTCTTTGCTCTGCCATAGAAAGACCAGCCTGCTGTTTGAGAAATTGTAGGATAACTCTACCTTAAATCTTTTTAGTGCTATTAACGTCTTCCAATATTCCTTGTCATCCCATTTTGTATCACTGTGTATCTGTGTAAATTCTCTAGAACAAATTACAACTCTCACACAAATAGGTGGGATCCGCAGGTCTGTCGTTATGCTCCTTACCATCGCTTGTACCCCATTTTTCCAGGCTTTGTTGCCTATAAGGGCAAGCTTCCTGTATTTAATGGTAGGAGCACTTCTGTTATATGGCAATGCTGTAAAAAATTGCTTCAGTTTTCTTCCTTTTTCACAACTGGTAAAAGGAAGCTTTTACTGCATTGGTTTGCACGAATGGGTTCCTGTTTCTTTGACTATATCACTGATACATAGTATAGGACATTCTACCAGATGGGCTAGGATAGGTAAATAGGACAAGTATGGCCAATTCCTATTTGGCTGAAGAAATAACTCTGGGTCACAGCGAGAGAGAGAGAGAGAGAGAGAGAGAGAGGGAGGGAGGGAGGGAGGGAGGGAGGGAGGGAGGGAGGGAGGGAGGGAGGGAGAGAGAGAGAGAGAGAGAGGGAGGGAGGGAGAGAGAGGGGGGGAGGGAGGAAGAGAGAGAGAAAAAGAGAGAGAGGGAGAAATATGACTTTAATTATATGGGTTAGCCACATTCTAAGCCACTGTCTAAGTGCTTCTCCCATGGGGATGCAGTGGGTGATTTTCTTTCCTGGTTTTAAAAACAATTTTCTATATCCTCCCAGCTTAATCTGACTGTTTCCTAATTGCTTGATTGATTCATATCTATCTATATTTCACTTCTCCCTCCAAATCTGACCCTCTTTAGTTCCCTTTGGGAAAGCTCTTAGGCTTATGAACAGACAGGATCCCCAAGTCCATTTCTATCATTTTCTATGGTCAAAAGAATAAAAGGCTATATGTAGGGGGAAAGATATTATAGGTGTTAATGTCAGAATGGGCTTTAAGGGAAAATGTGTGTGTGTGTGTGTTTCCCTCACTTACCGCTTCCTGGTTGCTGCGTTGAAAAAAAGCCTGGCCAAACACAGACATGACAAAGAGATTGATGAGGAAGGAAACAAAGAGTGCAATGGTGGATTCAATCAGAAAGTACATATTGGCTTCTTTCACTGCTTTCTGGTTGGTGCGATCTACTTCTCGTGTCTGTTGGGAAAACAATACAATGTTGTTAGTTGTGAAGTTGTGTCCAACCCTTTGCAACCCCATTGACAACATTCTTCCAAGACTTCCTGTCCTCTAACATCCTCTGGAGTCGATTTAAACTCATGCCTCATGCTTCAATGACTCCATCCAGCCACCTCATTCTCTGCCGTCCCTTCTTCTTTGGCCCTCAATCTTTCCCAGCATTAGGCTCTTCTCCAGTGAATCCTTCCTTCTCATTGGATGGCCAAAGTATTTGAGTTTCATCTTCAGGATCTGGCCTTCTAAAGAGCAGTCAGGGTTGATCTCTTCTATGACAGACCAGTTTGATGTCTTGCAGTCCAAAGAACTTGCAGGAGTCTTCTCCAGCACCATAGTTCAAAGGCCTCAATTCTTTGGTGCTCAACAATGCAATAGCTTCTACTTTTATGTATGCCACAGGATGTTCCAGTGGTCTTGCCCCCTCCCCATAGGACCCAGGTTGTTAGGGCAGAGAGGACTGCTGCATTAACAATATGGGTTGTCTTTGGACATTCCAAACAGAGCTTTGGAGTTAAGTCATTTTGATGTCAAACTGCATTGACTTGGAGTAGCAGAGACAACTATCTTCCACTATCTATCCCCAAATATCAAATTGTAAAAATTCTGTTTTCCAGTTGAAGGTGCCTGGGTGGTGACAGCTGTGGCCAAAAAAATGGCATAATGCTTGTTAGATATACCCCCCCCCACCACTGACAGTGGTTTCCACCAAGGTCCTCTGTTCCAGCGGGAACAGAGGTTTAATCCCATTGGTCAAAGGGTCTGACAGACTCCTTTAAAAGGGGCTGCTGTCCGACCCATCTCTCCCGGACTTTTGCTGTTTGCTTACTTGCAATAATAAAGAGCTGTTGTTACTGTAGGCTTTGTGTGCCTATCCATTACCCGATCTAACACTGGCGACGAAGGTGGGATTGGAAGGCAACTAGGCGAACAAAAAGAGCAAAAGAGATTCTGCAAGTACATCCAACCTGGAGTCCTGGAGGGCATCGAGCAGCCATTGCTGAGTGGCAAAATTGAATCACCCTCTCTACGTAGGATGGCTATGCACGCCCCACCAACTCTGTATGATCCAGTCACCAAGCACTGGGAATCGTACAAAATTGACAAACTCGTGAGCCAGGGCATCCTAGAGCCAGTCGATCACACACAATGGGAGATTCCTATTGTGATACCCGTCAAATCTGACGGGTATGTCAGCATCTGCACGGACTACAAGTGCACAATAAATAAAGTGTTACAACAAAGCGCCTACCCTGTACCCATTGTACACCACCTACTACATTTGCTAGGCCCAGGGAAAGTCTTTGCAAAATTGGACATGGTGCAGGCATACCAACAATTGCCAGTAGATGGCACTACAGCAGAGGCCCAAACCACTGTGACGCACAGGGGTGCATTCAAATGCCACCACCTGCAATTTGGAGTTAGTATTGCCCCGGGACTGTTCCAAAGTGTCATGGAACGGCTTTTGCAGGGGATTCCAGGAGTCGTCCCCTATTTCGACGACATCTTGGTATTGGCTGCAAACAAGGTGCAACTTTTAAAACACATATGAACAGTTTTGGCCAGAATTAGAGACAAGGGTCTCTGCCTCAAAAAAGAAAAATGCCAAATTAATGTACCAAAGGTTTAATTCCTAGGGTACCTGATCAATGGGTCTGGAATTCACCCGACCTCACAAAAAATTAAAGCCATTCAGGATGCCCCCACACCTTGCAATCAAACCGAACTGCAGGCGTTCCTCGGGCTCCTTAATTTCTACAGCATCTTTCTCAAACAGAAAGCCATCATTGCTGAACCATTACATCACCCCTGGCCAAGAAAGCGAAGTGGTCCTGGGGCAAAGCTGAGACTACCCTATTTGCTGCAGTAAAACGACTCTTGTCAGCAGATTCCTTCCTAGTCCAATACAGCCAGACCTTGCCGTTGGTGCTAACCTGTGACGCTTCTCCTTTTGGCGTTGGCGCTGTCCTCAGCCACCGCATGCCTAACGGAACCGAAGCCCCTATTGCATTTTACTCCAGGACCTTGTCTGCTGTGGAGCGGAACTACAGCCAATTGGACCGTGAGGCTTTGGCTGCAGTGGCCGGAGTTACGAGGTTCCACGAATATCTCTACAGTTGGGACTTTGAACTGGTTATGGACCACAAGCCATTGTTGGGTTTACTGGCTGGGGACCGCCCTACCCCGGTATCATTATCTCCCCGCATGACCAGGTGGACTATTCTCTTGGCTGCCTACTCCTACCGTCTCATTCACTGACCCGGCTCCACTTTGGGGGCACGCTGATGCCTTGAGCCGCTGCCCATTGCCTGAAGTTCTCGCTGACCCCATCCCCGAGACGCCGGTCCTTCTCATTGACTGCCTGGAGACCGGGCCCGTCTTGCCTAGTGACGTTGCACATCATTCTGCGAAAGCAAATTTTGAACTGGGTGTGGAGGAGGTGGCCCAAGGGGCCTGTTGGGGCTGATTTCAAAATGTATTTTGCTAAATGCGATGAGTTGTTGGTGGTTAACGGGTGTTTACTGTAGGGAGACCGGGTAATTATTCCCACCAAACTGCGCATTGCAGTATTAGAAGCTTTACATGTAGGGCATCCTGAAATCATCAGGATGAAGTCTCTGGCTAGGAATTACGTATGGTGGCCTAACATGGACAGGGAGATTGAAGAATGGGTGGCTACCTGCACGCCATGCCAGGAATCCGGACCGTCTCCCCCGGGGGCGCCCGCTAAGGAGTGGGAGCAACCACAAGCACCATAGTCCAGGGTGTACATTTACTTCACTGGCCCTGTATATGGCCAGACATTCTTCATAGTTGTGGACGCTTACTCGAAATGGTTAGAAGTAGTCCTGATGACCTCCACTACGGCATCAAGGTGCTATGGAGACTTTTCTCCACACACGGCCTGTCCAACGTCTTGGTCTCTGACAACAGGCCCCAATTTACGGTCATGCAATTTGAGACCTTCCTAGCATCTCAGGGAATCAGACATGCCCTGGTTACGCCATTCCATCCGGCCTCCAATGGTCAGGTGGAGAGAATGGTGAGATCTGCAAAAGAGGCCCTTGCTAGGATGGGCCCAGGTGATTGGCAAACATGGGTTGACCACTATTTACTGATCCAGCACATCACACCCAGTGCCACCTTGGGAGAAGTCCATCCAAACTTCTCATGGGGCGCCAGTTAAGGTCACACTTAGACTGGTTACACCCCAATTATTCTGCCTCATCACCCCCAGACTCCACAAGCAAGATTCAGTCTTTTAGCATAGGGGATTCAGTATACGCCCATAACTACGCCAGGGGAACTCTGTGGATTCCTGCCACAGTAATAGGTATTACCGGCCCTCGATCATATCTGGTAGAGTTCGAGGACAGTAGAAATTGGAGAAGGCATATTGACCAACTCCGTAGCCGCATTTCCAACTCCACTCTTAGACAACCAGTGGTAACTACACAAGTTAGCCAAAGCCCTACCCAAAAAGAACGAAATAGCAGACCTTCAACGACCAACTCAAGCCCGAGAGTACCGGAAGACTTATCTGATTTTGATGCAGGCCCGCAGCGAGCTCCGAGCGAGCCAACTCCAGAAGCTCCAGCTGCGGCCTGTGAAAAGTTCCAGGAGTTTCCACCAAGCGGGGCTGCGGAGCAAACAAGTCCGTCCAACTTGTTCAAGGAAACCACTCCTATTGAACTGTGCAGGTCAAGCAGAGCTACCCAAAGGCCCACCTACCTGTGTGACTATCTTAACAGTTGGATTGTTCTATCCTAGAGGGGAGGGGTGTTAGATACCCCCCCCCCCCACTGGCAGTGGTTTCCACCAAGGTCCTCTGTTCCAGTGGAAACAGAGGTTTAATCCCATTGGTCAAAGGGTCTGACAGACCCCTTTAAAAGGGGCTGCTGTCCGACCCATCTCTGCCGGATGTTTGCTGTTTGCTTACTTGCAATAAAGAGCTGTTGTTACTGTAGCCTTTGTGTGCCTATCCATTGCCCGATCTAACAATGCTGACTGGTAGCCATGTTGCCGCTCTGCTCCTTCTCTCATTGTTCAAGGCTAGGTGAGGAAGAGCTGGCTGGCTCAGCTTGAGTTGTTGGAACCCGTGCAAGACAATCATGAGCTGTTCGTAGATGGGTTTGGAGGAAGACGGGAGTATTAAGAGCATTTGTGAGGGATAAAAGTGCCCCAAACCTGACAATGTGTAGGGGGACAATTGAAATCGATCCAACCATTTGAGAGTGTAGGTGAGGTCATCTATCAGACAAACCTAGGGATGGGTTGATGCTTCACAATAACCTCTGTTTAGAAGCCCCAACACACTATCCCAAACCGTGAGAAGTCAAGGACAAGGTTTAGCTAGGTTTTTATTCCAAATAAGTCATCCTAGTATTGACAAAAATCTACTGAGTTTAAGAATCTTGTTATATATTTGTGTGTGTGGCCTCAGGGTTTAAACCCTGGATTCCTTTCTCCTGCCGTCATCAAAGATTTTTTATAGTCTGTTTCCCAGGCGTCATGTTAATGGCACTGCGCTGTGTTTACACAATCATCTGGTGTATTCTCGGGCTTCTTGTTTCCTGCCTTGTCAGCTTCAGTCCCATGAAGCTATCACATGCTTTGCTTTTCGCCCAGCATGACATATAAATGGCTTTGGGCTATGTGCAACCATTAAGGCTTCTCCAATAAAACATGCTTTAAAATAATATTGGCCGAGCATTACCCAGACTGCTTTCACATATACAGTACTTATATCGCGAATGCCATTTTCAAATAATTTCTTAATATCTGGGCATTATGTATTGTTTTAGTGATAAAGAATTTAGTGATAATTAAACTTTTGAGTTTGAATACGGTAGTTAATTATTTTAACTGAAAATACTGCAGTAATATGTCAGATTTACTATATTATAATTTTGTTCATATTCTAGGTTTTAAAAATAATTATAACTACACTAACAAAGGATTTTTCAACGTAGTAAGCCAGGAAAAGGGAAAAGTTTGAAACTAATAAAATTTTGGGACATCTAGTTTAATGGTGGCTATTCTAACAAGAAAACATCTATTTCAATTTACCACAAAATATTATAATTTTAAAACTGGTATCAACATTTTCTAATAACTACTCCTAAATATCTAAATCCATCTTAAGTTAATATGCAGACTAGTGGGTTTCCAAAGGCATTTTTTGCAACACCCCGATCAACATTAATTAGCACACAAATGATTTATGAAACTTTATATCTAGTTATGCCACTGTGGGAAATGTATTTAAGTTGCAATCAGAGAATATCTTGGTCAGAATTTGCAAAAAAATAATAATGTCATCTGCAAATAGGTTTATTACATGATACATCCTTTTTTATATTAAGACTTTGAATATTCTTATTCCACTTAATACTCTGTTGATTTGATGGTTTGGTTCTGCAACCCAACAAGACAGACACGGACTTCAGAGGATAATTAGAATTGCAGAAAAAACAATTACAACCTGCCTTCCAATGAGGACCTGTATACTGCTCAAGTCAAAAAGAGGGCTGTGAAAATATTTACACACCCCTCACATCCTGGACATACATTATTTCAACTTCTACCTTCAAAACGACACTATAGAACACTGCACACCAGAAAAAACTAGATACAAGAACAGTTTTTCCCAAACGCCATCACTCTGCTAAACAAATAATTCTCTCAATACTGTCAAACTATTTACTAAATCTGCATTACTATTAATCTTTTCATTGTTCCCATCACCCATCTCCTCCCACTTATGACTGTATGACTGTAACTTTGTTGCTTGTATCCTTATGACTTATATTGATTTTTCCTAGAATTATTTGATTGCTTATTTGTACCCTATGACTATCATTAAGTGTTGTATCTTATGATTTATGACGAATGTATCAACTTTTATGTACACTGAGAGCATATGCACCAAAGACAAATTCCTTGTGTGTCCAATCACACTTGGCCAATAAAGAATTCTATTCTATTCTATTAGCACTTACATAGTCATGTCTGACCATATGTTCAAATCCAGATTGATATGTAATATGTAATAAGGCTGTGCATTTGATGAGGGACTTTAGTTGTGAAGGAAGCATTTATGTGGCTTCAAGCTATGAAGCAACTTCTCTGAATTTCAGAATAGTTACTTCAAAGGTCTCTCAAAGCTTCTTTGCATGCATAGCAAATCTCATGACATCAAATAGATGTCCTTTGTATTTTTGCAGTGTGGATCCAAAGGGATGCTTGATTCATACACGAAGTGACTTTGTCAACTGTTCTGTAGAGGCTAATTACTTAAACTTTCTTATGCCTATTGTATAGTAGAGCAGTCAATACTGGTTTGTTATGATGTAAATGTGCAACTGGAAAGTATTCTGACACCATTAGGACTCTTATTAGATTAAAACAGTTTCTCAGCCTTGGCAAATTTAAGATGTGTAGACTTCAATTTCCAGAATTCCTCAGCTGATTATAGATAACTAGAAACCCAATTGGTTTCCAGTCAGAAATTTTTGCTTCTGCAAATACCCTGCTGCATACCTAGATTTGATTTTTTGGGGGGAAAAAATCTAGTCCAACAGCATCGATTCATGAAATCTAGCCATTTTAAAATTCATTACATTAATAGTCTTCAGTTTCTATTATTGTTTAATTAAGATATTCTGCATGTTTCTCAATTAATTTAATAATGTAAGTGTTTATTAGTCCTTTAGTTAATGGTTTTAGCATTGTCTGGACTGGCTTATACACAGAATAATATTTTCTAAAAGTATTGTTACTTACTGTATAATTTGCTTCCCATAAATGCTTTCTAATACATTTTCATGTCATCCATTTTCAGCCTGAATGTTAACTTGAAAGTAATTTTGTATCCCCTTAGATATAATTATCTTTGGTCCAATTAATTAAAGACCCATTACTTAATAATTAAGAATCTGATTTTTATATAAGTGTAAAGGAATAGTAGAGCTCAGATTAAAATAATCTAATACGACATGGCAGGATCAGAAATGGTTGCTCTTCAAATGTACGTTTTAAGAAGACTTCCTGCCTAAATACTAAGATGTGAGCAAAGTTACCCAAACCTTTCTTTGACATTATGGATGACTTTGAATTGAGAGATATTTGGCGAGAAAGAAATGCAGAGGAATATGACTTCACTTTCTTCTCGGACAGGCATCAATCCCTTTCAAGGATTGATTTTACTAATGATTTGCTTTCTAGGGTCAAGAAGACAAAGATTGCGGCTAGGGTCCTTTTGGACCATAACCCAGTTTGGATGGAGTTGGGAAGGGTAGTGCAGGCAAGAAGGTCTTGGAGATTGAATGAAAACTTATTTAGATATGAAAAGTATATTAATGATTGTAAAAAAATACTATCTGAATATTTTGTTTTGAATATGAATAAGGGTACATCTATGGAATTTGTATGGGATGCAAGCAAAGCGTATATGAGAGGAGTGCTGATGAATATAAATAAAACACATAGAAATAAACAAGGGTTAAAACGAACAGAACTGGAAGAGGAAATTAAGAGAAAAGAGTTGGAGTTAACAATGAACCCAGACAATACAAAGGTTAAGGAAGCTATTAATATATTAAAATCTCAATTTGACATGTTGATCTCTGACCAGGTAGCCACTAATTTATTATATGCAAAACACAATACTTTTTGTAATGCAAACAAACCTGGCAGATGGTTAGTTTATCAGATTAGGAAAAAAAGGGAAACTCGAAATATATCTAAACTGATTTACAGAGGGAAGGAGGTGTTTCAACAGGAAGAGATTCAAAAGGCTTTTCGGGAATTTTTTACAGAACTGTATAAAGGGGATAAAATTAATGGTTTAGACATAGACAAATATTTAGATAAAGAGAAAATACCTTCAGCTAGAGAAGAGCACAGGCAAAAATTGAATCAACCAATAACCTTGGGGGAAATCTTGCAGGTAATTAAGCAATTAAAGTCAGGGGAAGCACCAGGTACAGATGGCTTGACAGCGGTTTACTATAAAAACTTACAGTTAGAAATGGTAGAACCTCTTAGAGAATTATTTAATATGATTCAAATGGAAGGTAAAGTGCCTCCATCTTGGAAGACAGCGTTTATATCTTTGATACCCAAAGAAGATCAAGATACTACTCAACCCAAAAATTATAGACCTATTTCATTACTGAATGTAGATTATAAAATTTTTACTAAAATATTAGCAAATAGGTTAATGTTGGTTATTCAACAATTGATACACACTGACCAAACAGGTTTTCTACAGGGGAGACAGATGAAAAGTAATGTCAGATTAATTATTAATGCATTAGAATATTTGGGAAAGAACAACCAGATCCCTGCTGCGTTTATATTTTTGGATGCTGAGAAGGCTTTTGATCGAGTTAACTGGCAATTTCTGCTGAAGATATTGCAAAAAATGCAGATAGGAGATAATTTTTTACAGTCAATTAAAGCAATATACCAACAGCAAACAGCACAAATCATAGTCAATGGAAGTTTAACAGACTCTTTTCAAATTGGAAAAGGTACAAGACAGGGCTGTCCTTTATCCCCATTATTGTTTATTATAACTTTGGAAGTATTGTTGAATAAAATATGGGGCTTGGATGGTTTAAAAGGGATCAAGATTAGGCAGCAAGAATATAGAGTCCGCGCTTTTGCGGATGATTTGGTCATAATATTGGAACAACCACAGGAATCCAGTATGGTTTTAATGAATACGATTAATCAATATGGTCAAGTGTCTGGCTTTAAAATAAATTTAGGAAAAACCAAAATATTAGCTATAAATATGAATATTAAACAAAAGAAAGAATTAGGAGTGATGCTAAGATGTGAGGTAGTTAAAAAAGTCAAATATCTTGGAGTTAACATTTTAACTTCAAATGGGAAATTATATAAGCATAATTATGAACCACTTTGGCATAGTATACAGACGGAGATGAAAAAATGGGAGAAATTGCACTTACCTTTGCTGGGTAGGATAGCGGCAGTGAAAATGAACATTTTACCAAAATTTCTTTTCCAAATGTTACCTATACTTAAAAAAGATGTGAACCTTTTAGAATGGCAGAAGGGTATCAACAAATTTGTGTGGGCAGGAAAGAAGCCGAGGGTAAAGATGAAAATAATGCAAGATGTACGTGAGAGAGGAGGATTGAAACTACCTAATTTAAAACTATATTATGATGCAGTGGCATTATCTGTAATTAGTGATTGGACTCATTTAACCAATGATAGAATATTGAATATTGAGGGACATGATCTGGTATTTGGTTGGCATGCTTACCTGTTATTCAACAAAAAATTGGATAAGAATTTTAAAAGTCATATTTTAAGAAATGCTTTACTGCAGGTTTGGAAAAAATACCAATATAAATTAAATGACAAGATACCCATGTGGGCAATTCCTAGACACGCAATTGAAAATATGAATATAGCACAAAAACAGAACAGAATTACTTACAGACAGCTTCTTACCTCGGAAAGGGGGGTATTACAATTAAAATCTTTAGAGGTATTAAAAGAGGAGAAGATAGTTCAAACATGGTTCCAGTATGGGCAATTACAGGCGAGGTGGAAAATAGATCAAAAAATTGGTTTTATCCAAGTTGAGGATAACTTGTTTAAACAAATAAGAGATCAAAGCTTAATGCATATAAAGAGGATATATAATGTATTAATACAGATGGATTCGGAAACAGAATTAGTTAAAGATTGTATGATAAAATGGGCTCAAAATATTGAAGAACCAATAATGTTGGATACATGGGAAAGAATCTGGGTAAGAAATGTGAAATTTACACAAGCTCAAAATCTGAGAGAAATTTTTTACAAGATGTTCTATAGATGGCATTTAGATCCTAAAAAGTTGGCTTCTATGTATCCGAATGTACAGCCTAAATGTTGGAGGTGTGGTTCTCTTGATGCTACATATTATCATATATGGTGGACCTGCCAAAAGGTTAAGGCATTCTGGATAAAAATATGGTGGGTTATGCAAAATATTTTTAAAAGAAGGATAAAGTTTACTCCTCAGTTATTTTTATTAGGTATATGTACTGACTTTACAGTGGTAGAGACTAACTTGATTCTGCACCTAATAACTGCAGCAAGACTGTTGGTGGCGCAATACTGGAAGAAGGAAGACTTGCCTACAATCCAAGAATGGACATTGAAAGTCACAAACTTAGCCGAGATGGCTAAAATATCGGCATATCTTAAAGATCACTCAAATGAGAGATATAAACGAGACTGGAAAAAATGGATTGACTATATACAAAATAAATACGGGACCAAGAAATTCCAGTTAGCCTATGCTTAAGATCAGAAATGATTTAAACTGTTTAAAGTTAGTTCAGTAAGAAGAAGCTAAGGTCAATGTAGAATGTCATTAATTTCTTTATTTCTTTTTTCTCAATAGATTTTAGACTGTGTTAGTTAAAAATCCATACCGTGTACGGGTTCTGGGAAGTCGGGGGGGGGGAGGAGGAGGGGGGGTGGAGGGGTGGAGGGGCATACACTAAAAAATTGTACTTCAATGTTTTAATGATTTACGAATGATGAAATATTTGTGTTTTTTAAAAGAAATAAAACCTTTTTATTTGTAAAATAAAATAAAATAAAATAAAAAACTACAAATGTACGCTTACTAATCAAATCAAATTAAAGTGCTAGCTAATCATAATTAAGTTTCATAGTTTAGTGCTGTATTATGTATAATATTTAACTGCTGAATTACTCCTCCTCCAGACATTAGCCCTGATAAACTTTGAGCAACTCTGTTCATTTCCATAGATAAAACATGCAACTGAATGCTTTATCTACCTGTTAAGAATTCCCTGCTAATACAAATTTCAACTTTTATTTATTTATTTAAAATAAATAAAACCAATTCAATCAAAGTCACTCTTCATGACTTAACAGAAAAAATCAACAGAACCTAACAGAATTCAGAACCACAATACATAAACCAGACATCCATAATGAAATCCCAAAATGGTAGTCCAAATACACCATCATCCGAGCAGGGCCCTAGCTCAGCACAACTGCAAAGACGAAGGAAAGAACTAGGTTTTGTAGTTTTAACACATTGTACTTTTAAACCAGTTGTGCTTTAGAAGTACAGGTAGTCCTTGACTTACAACCACAATTGAGCCCCAAATTTCTGTTGCTAAGTGAGGCATTTGTGAAGTGAGTTTTGCCCTGTTTTCTTGCCACCGTTGTTTTGTAAATCATTGCAGTTGTTAAGTTAGTAACATGGTTGTTAAGTGAATCTGGATTCCCAATTGACTTTGTTAGTCAGAAGGTCGCATGACCCCGGGACACTGCAACCGTCATAAATATGAGTCAGTTGCCAAGCATCTGAATTTTGATCACATGACCATGGGGAAGCTGCAACGATCATAAGTATGAAAAATGGTCATAAGTCTTGATTTTCAGTGCCGTTGTAACTTCAAACAGTCACACAATGAATTGTTGTAAGTCAAGGACTGTCTGTAGTACTTTAAAGATGTTTAGACAACAACAAAACACAAAACAAAACTCAAGAGAAGAAGACTGAAAGATCTTGAATGGCACATCACCTCTAGCCTATGTAAAGTGAGAGGGTTGGCTAACTGAAATTACAGGCAGTCCTCGATTTACAACAGTTCACTTAGCAACTGTTCAAAGCAGTGGTGGATTGCAGATGGTACGCCCCAATACAGGCGTACCGGAGCCTGCCCGGAGCACCAGATACCGTTCCAGTATGGTGCTCCAGAGGGCCCACCTGCCCGCCCGAGCTTCCTTTAAGTTTTCGGTACTTTCGTGCACAGCGCGTACAGCGCCTGCACTCCGCTCTGCTGAGCAGCTGGAACGCTGAGGAGGCTTGCGGAGGACTAAGAGGCATGCGCGCACTGCGTGTGTGTGCATGCATGCTGCGCACGTACATGGGGACGCCGCTGGGCCCATTCCACCCATACCGGTTGGAACAGGATCTGGAACTCACCACTGGTTCAAAGTTACAATGTCACTGAAAAAAGTGACAGGACCATTTTTCGCACTTATAACCATTACATCATGCCCATAGTCAGGTGATCGAAAATGAGATACTTGGCAACTAGTTCATATTTATGACGGTTGCAGTGTCCCCAGATCATGTGATCACCTTTTGTGATCTTTTAACAAACAAATTCAATGGGAAAGCCAGATTCACTTAACAACCACATTGCTAATTTAACAACTGCAGTGATTCACTTAACAAATCTGGCAAGGAAAGTTGTAAAAATGAGGCAAAATTCACTTAACAACTATCTCAGGAACAGAAATTTTGGGCTCAGTTGTGGTTGTAGGTTGAGGACTACCTGCATGGAGCAGCAGTATTTTATGTTCATTTTTACAACGACTATAGTTTAGGCGTTTTACAATAAATATCAAATTCTTCCGTCAGCAAATTATTTAGCTGGATCTGTACAACACATAGTTTATAAACAATAGTGGGTTAGGGTTAGGATTACTTTGCAAATCCCAAAACAAGTCATGTGATTTAGCCCAATGTTTGAACCAAGCTTTATCAGCCTAAAATCTATCCTCAACCAAGTTGTTTCCCTACCTACAGAAAGAAGTAAAAAAAAACTATCCTTTTCTCTGCAGCCTAAAGAAAAAATCAAGTATATATTTGGTTCTCTGTTAATTCATAACCTTTACGAGTAGTCCTCATTTAGCAATCATAATTGTAAATGTCAACTTGGTCATTAAGTGAGGCAGTTGCTAAATGAAACCACAAATGTGCTTTCGACCTTACTTCAGCTTTCCTTTGCTTTACAGGTCTGTGAAGACTATCAATACAAGGACTGGTTGCAAAGTTACATTTTCATGATTGTCATAACTATGAACTATGTCGCTAAACAAGGCAGTTCCTAAACCAGGACTAGTTGTATTATCTTAAATCTTGAAACATTGCAAAATCTGCATATCCCATCTCACACTGATTAGGTAGGAGGTGCTAAAAACAAGGAATTTGACTTACAGAGAAGGTACAGGGTCTATGCAAGACACATGGCCTAAATCTGGCCAGCAGGTGGCTAGCCTGGTTAGCTTTGCTGGTGTTGCAAAATGCAGCCCCCTCCCCCCCAACAAATATAACATAAATTGAAATAATGCTTTAGATTATTTACAAGATAGTACAAGATAATCTTGTACATAATATTGTAAAAGATTATATACAACAGAGTATATATTGATAATGTTTTTTTTCTCTTTGCCCCCTTTACAAGTGCATCACACTGTCATAAACCATCAGATACAGATATGAGTATCTTTGAAGATATAGATAACATCTTCTTATCCAATACACAAGGAACTGTTGATCTATGCCTCAAAGTATCTACGTGTTAGACACTGACCTTGACAAGGGAAGAATGTAAATAGATGTTATGGGGCATAATGATGGCTCCAACCAACCCCACAGCCTGCAGAAGCTGCTCGTGTCCACAGTTCTTGCAGTAAGGAATAAATATCCCTTTCAGCACCTCTTTTTGGTCAGGTTTTACAACCACATACTGCAGAAAGAAGAAAGGAAAATTAGGTATTACACAGAAAGGCAAGGCACCTATTGCTTTCTTTTGGAATGGGATCATACCGCACCCCACATTTCCTCTACCGAGTATGCATCTTCTGAATGCCAGACACTATAAAAAGGAAGATGGACTTACAAAGAACCTTGGAAGAAAGGTTAAGAGGGATTAAAATAAACAGTTGTTTACTAGAGGTTGGGGAAGGCGTGTGCAACTAAGAAGAGATGAGACACCCCCAACCAATGCGGCTGTATTATGAAGCGAATTAAAATGTCAGTATAGTTGCTTATCTTGATTTGTCTGAAAGATGCAGAAATGTGCTGCAGCCTAATTCATTTGTGAGTCCTGGTGGCAAAACTGTATTTAAAGTAAGAAATTCTTAATACACGGAACAAACCACAAGCAATTATGTTCCGCCAAAATTAGCTCCCATGATTAACTATTGCTTTGATGACAGAATACACAGAAATCTTTTCTCCCAATTCAATTTCCTTCTGGCATTCATTGTCACCAGATGTGATCAGGGGCATCTCCCTGGATGTTTTTAAGTAATAGACACATTCATAAAGCACTGGTTATTGCAGGCTACTTGAAACTTCATCCTCCAAATAAAGTGGACCAAAATATCTTTTAAAAATCAGGTAGCTGGGTACAAATAAGAAGGAAGAAACAGCACACACATTTTTGTTATGAGTTTTCCTGACAGCATTGCCACGGTTATCCACTGAATATTGACCTAAAATAGTTTGATCAGATATTCCCACCCAATACTTCTCAGTCATAGGTCCCTTCCCCAGATTACATTGCTGGGGATTATTTTACAATAATACATGTCGGGTATCAGGTTGGAGAAAACCACTCTGCTGGATGCTTGAGACTGTGTGGAGTTTAGGTTCTAATCTAGGGGACTGGAGGCTAAAACATATGAAGAACGGCTGCAGGAACTGGGTATGTCTAGTCTTATGAAAAGAAGGGCTAGGGGAGACATGATAGCAATGTTCCAATATCTCAGGGGTTGCCACAAAGAAGAGGGAGTCAAGCTATTCTCCAAAGCACCTGAGAGTAGAACAAGAAACAATGGGTGGAAACTAATCAAGGAGAGAAGCAACTTAGAAGTAAGGAGAAATTTCCTGACAGTTAGAACAATTAATCAGTGGAACAATTTGCCTCCAGAAGTTGTGAATGCCCCAACACTGGAAGTCTTTAAGAAGATGTTGGATAGCCATGTGTCTGAAATGGTATAGGGTTTCCTGCCTAGGCAGGGGATTGTGTGATGATTTAATACAAATAAAGGCAGACAGCAAGGAGCTGGAACCAGAGGCTTGTCTTTACTCAGCAGCAGCCATCTTACAACAACTTACTGCCCCCCAGATCACATGACTAGAAATGTTAACTGTTTCCTACCATGCATAAAGAACTGGGTGTAACAATTGAGATATAACATAAAACATACACATCATTACAGATTGGACTAGAAGACCTCCAAGGTCCTTTCCAACTCTGCTATTTCATTATTGTATTGTATAAGCCTCAGACTTCTAGCCTGTCTAGGGAAGCATGGTTGAGGTTCTTACATGTGGGAGGAGAGAACATGTTTTACCTCATAGCCAAACGTTACTGCCATGATAGTAATGAGGAGGGCGAAAAAGGCTTCTAACTTCCTGAGACCTGCCAGGGAAGACAAAAGAGAAAGAGGTTTATTGTCCATAGGAGGCCTTGGGATTCTCAATTAGATTATTTTCTAATCTAATCCGGTGCTCTCCTGAAATATTTTTGAGCAAAATTCTGAGAGCTTCCAGCAGGAAAGACTGCATTAATGGCTATTTCAAACAGTAGTTAACATTTTGCTTGGTGCTCCTTATTGTGGCAAGTAAATACCGTGTTTCCCCAATAATAAGACAGGGTCTTATTTTCTTTTGACTCCCAAAATAAGCATTTGGTCTTATTTTTGGGAAGGTCTTATTTTTGAGGTGCATGAGGTGGCGAGCATGGTCAACTCATGGCTGCTGCTGTGTTGCAATATCTTCAGGGAGGGCTTATTTTCAAGGGAGGGCTTATTTTAGTGCATGCGCTCAAAAGCCCGACTGGACTTATTATCCGGGGAGGTCTTATTTTCAGGGAAACAGGGTATGGTAGGTGTTATTTTCATGAAATCACTCTGAATATTTATATGTTTATAATACTTTGAGTGTTCCTTACCGTTCTGGTATAGCCAAAGATTCTGGGCTCACAGAAACAAATGCAGATTTACCATACAGACTTACTTTCTGAAATAAAAAACTTTATTTGCTTACATCTATACCCACTGATGTCTACCCACCAACTCAAAGTTGGCTAGTCAGGTAAAGCTTGAGTTCCAGAAGAATCAAAGTGGAATGCCCACCATCAGAATGCCTTGTTTTGTGACGCAAAACACAACTAATACAATTTTCTATCAAAGATTGGCCAGTCTTGGTTTGGCCAATGCTGGTTTGGCCTTCTTTTCATGTTTTTTGTTTAGTTTTTTTCATTCGGAGCCACTGCCTCATCTGGGTCACATTTGCACCATCTATTTTGGAGGTAGGGGACTATATTATATTTTGAGAAGAGTCTCTTGTGCCTTCAGAGAAAATTTCATTCTGGTACTGTACTGTAGGGTTAGAAGCATAAATGTACCTTGATAACCTTATACCTTATATGGGTGACATGTACTCTGACTTACATACAGGTCCATTATACTTGCTGACAAGTACATAGCAAAAAATTCCATAGCATTCATAACTACACAGCTCAAATCCTCTAATATACAGGCAATACACGATAGTGATATTAGTTTTGGCATGACAACATATGAGTATATCATTAGTAACACAGTAACCAAACTCTCATAAACTTGCACATCTCACTAGATGACTCAACCATGTATACCTCCCTTCTCTCTGGCCTAGTATTTACCATATTTATCTAAGAAGAGGAAGAAGAAGGTGTCCACAATTGTGATCAAGACTCCAGCCCACAAAGGGATACTGCAAAAAGAAAAGTAAAATTTTATCATTCAAATAGAATTGCACACATCTGACTGTTTCTCAGAGTACTATGAAGACTCAGTGTCCTGCTATCATAAGCCCATGTCTGATTAAAATGGAAGCACCCATAAATACAGGAGGGTTGGTGCTTTCTATGCCAAGTTGAATTGCAAAACTTTAGTCTTGTAGGATTTTTCTAATGATATAGATGGGTAGCTAAGGGATAGACTAGGTACATGAACCATGGTGGTGCAATGGTTAGAGTGCAGTATTGTACTCTACTTCTGCTGACTGTCGGCTGACTGCAATTGGGCAGTTCAAATCTCACCAGGTTCAAGCTTGACTCATCCTTCTGAAGTGAGTAAAATGAGGACCCAGGTTGTTGGGGGCAATATGCTGATTCCATAAACCTCATAGAGAGGGCTGTAAAGCACTGTAAATCAGTATGTAAGTCTAAGTGCTATCGCTGCTATTGTTGCTATTGCTATATAGTTGTGAAAACAAAATATTTCTTGAAGGGCTTTAAGTTTGCTAAAGCTCTATCTGTAGTGTCTTTAATTCAAAGAATTATAGAAAACAGCTTTCTGCTAGGCATAGTCAGACTTTTGGCATTGTCTTTTACTGGTTTATAATCAGCACTGGATCTGTACTATGTCATGCCATCAGACCTTTTCTAAGAGTGGTGTCAATGCACTGCTGGCTCAGTTACACTTATCTGCTTTTGGAACAAAGCTGGGTTGTTGTTTTCTACTTGAAAATGGTGCAGTTCTGCAGAGTTTATTGACTGTCCATTTTCCCATAGGTGCTTCCCATTTTCCTCTTGGCACTCACCACCAATGTCTTTTTCTGCCAATCCTTGCTTTAGAGACTAAAAGGCCATAACATCTCAAGAAGGGTGAAAGTGAAGTGCACTAGCTTTTGAGAAATTGGGAGTGCAATCAGTGATTGTCAGAATCTCTTCAAGTTTTAGATCGGAAACTTTCCCAGTACTTTCTAGAGAGGTTAGGACCTGGGACTGTGCTGTGCCACTGGATTATAGCTCTTCCCCAACCCTCACCCTCCAATGATCCTTTACAGTACTTTGGATTAACCTCTGATAGCCATCAAATTGGAGAAGGCTGTTCTATATCCTGCAACTTTGAAGTGCAACATTCTTTGCTTCCATAATTGCATGTCTTGGCCAATCTGAAATATATCATTAGGCAATATATGACAAAGGTTTCAGTGCCATGCACTGGCAATTCCTCACCCCAATCATTCTGCAGGAGGATATTTAAAATGGGAAGGAATTATGCCTGATGTGCAAAGAGCAGAGAAATGATAGCATTGGTTTCACCTTATATTTAGTCCAATCTTTCCTGATTCTAGGAATCTGTAGAGACCCAATGGTAGAGTCTAGTGTTTGGTAGTCCCATAGCACTCAGAGCACTTGTCTCTGAAACCTGTCCATTGCTTTGTCTTCTGCCTATAGAAAATCAGGGATCTTACCGTCCAGCTGAAAGGAGGTTGAAAGCAATTGCTGTTCCAATAACTTCCTGCATATCAGAGCCAATTATAGCAATTTCGATCATAATCCAGAGCAGCACCCGTGGGACCTATAGTGGAAAGGACAACAGTTGGACTGTTAGAAGGTACAGAGGAAAAGTTGATAATCTAAGATCTCTCAACGCCTCTTTCTAATTTTGGCTATAACATATTAGGAACTCAGTGATCATCATTCACACACGACACTAATCTAAGGATGGGATATAACTGCAGCAACCATATGTATTATAAAGGACAGCCCTTTATTTCAGAGAGCAGTCCTTTTGATTTAATCTTCAAAAACTCACTTCTCTCCTTCATTTTGGTCATATAACCTTTACTATACAATCAGTAGCAGCTAACACAAAAGTATTTCATATTCATGTGGAAAATGTGGAAAAGTGAATTGCTCTTTAAAAAACAATTTATATGTACTGTTTGATGTTATAGATTTTTATTATTGTTTTTGTAAGGTTTTAGTTTTGTTGTTGAATTTTCCTTTGTAAACAAACCAATGTTTTTATCCTTATGAACCCCTTTCATATTTGCCTCCTTTTCAGGTTTGTCCTTTATCCTCCCA
Source organism: Thamnophis sirtalis (assembly GCF_051295495.1). Taxonomy (NCBI): domain Eukaryota; kingdom Metazoa; phylum Chordata; class Lepidosauria; order Squamata; family Natricidae; genus Thamnophis; species Thamnophis sirtalis. The sequence continues at coordinate 60,516,049 of NW_028261381.1, read as the reverse complement.
CCCACCCCAAATAACGAGGCATTACTTGAAAGTCTGTAACCAAGCATTTTTGGCTCATTTTTAACTTTGCTTGTGTATGTTGCGTGTTAAGAGTAGGCATGTAAGTGGGAAGCCTTTCAAGGGTTGGAAAACTCCCATCCTACCCTAAAATAAGAGAAAATGCCATACTATTCTTAGACACATGTTTAATATACAGAAGATCACTAGATACATGCTCAGAAATAGCCTGAGAGGGGTTGGACTAGAAGACCTCCCAGGCTGGACTAGAAGACCTCCAAGGTCCCTTCCAACTCTGTTATTCTCTTCTCTTCTGTTCTGTTCCATTGCGTTCCATTCCATTCTAATTCTGAGCCGTGGTGGTGCAGTGGTTAGAATGAAGTACTGCAGGCTACTTCTGCTGACTGCTGGCTGCCTGCAATTTGGCAGATCGAATCTCACCAGGCTCAAGGTTGACTCAGCCTTCTAACTTTCTGAGGTGGGTAAAATGAGGACCCAGATTGTTGTGGGCAATATATGCTGACTCTGTAAACCGCTTAGGGAGGACGGTAAAGCACTGTGAAGTGGTATATAAGTCTAAGTGCTTTTGCTATTGATATTCTTCTTGGGTGTAAAGCATCTCCATGCAGGTCTATTACTTGGGCCAATTTAAAGGTGTAAAATTATCAACTGCCCACTGCACATTAAAGAGACTGTGGTTGCTTTTCTTCTAGCTGCTGATACTCCTGGAGGGGAAATGCAGCCAAAGGAATCCACCAATTTCTGCCCTTAAATTGTCCCATGTTAAAGCTGAAAAGAACAGCTCTATTCATTGACCTTCTTAATGAAGCATAAAACAGCTAGGTTGTGGGAGCAGTGCCGATGATGTTGGTGTCCTTCTAGGCCAACTCAAAGCCTGGAGGAATCCACACTATTGCAGCAATAAAGGAAGAGTCATAGGATTAGTTTGTCATCTGTCATCATGCCTGAGCAACTCAGATTTAGCAACAGTTACCCAGAAATTAATCACCTCCCTTCTTAACAATTACAGCATTCTTTGGAAAAAAAGTAAACATTTCTGGAACTGGCAATTAGTGTAAAAAAAAAGAAAAAGCAGGTAGGTTGATACAAAACACAATACAACAAACACAACAAACACAACAACCACAACAACCACAACCACAACCACAACCACAACCACAACCACAACCACAACCACAACAAAAGGGCCCAGGAATCACAAGATACCAATGGACAAACATCTGAGCAATTACCAGTTATTTGCTAAGCACATGGTGTTAATTCCAAAGCCTTAAACCTTTAAGGCCTGATCATCTGAGGGAACAAGTCTCAATACTGTACAATCTGTACGACAGATCTTTCTGAAAATGCTCCTGTTCTCAGATTAGAATAGAATAGAATAAGAGAGTTGGAAGGGACCTTGGGGGTCTTCTAGTCCAACCCCTACTAGACAGGAAACCCTACACTATTTCAGACAAATGATTATCCAACATCTTCTTAAAAACTTCCAGTGTTGGAGCATTTACAACTTCTGGAGGCAAATTGTTCCACTGATTAATTATTCTAACTGTCAGGAAATTTCTCCTCAGTTCGAAGTTGCTTCTCTCCTTGATTAGTTTCCACCCATTGCTTCTTGTCTTGCCTTCAGCTGCTTTGGAGAATAGCTTGACTCCCTCTTCTTTGTGACAACACCTGAGATATTGGAACACTGCTATCATGTCTCCCCTAGTCCTTCTTTTCATTAAACCAGACATACTCAGTTCCTGCAACCGTCCTTCATATGTTTTAGTTTCCAGTCCCCTAAACATCTTTGTTGCTCTTCTCTACACTTTCTAGAGTCTCCACATCTTTTTTACATCATGGCGACCAAAACTGAATGCAATATTCCAAGTGTAGCCTTATTATGTGGGATAATATTTTTTCCCATCATTCCCAGCTATGACTTGCATTTCCTTGGAAGCTGAATCCCACTTTCTCTGTTTTTAGAAAAGGGACGACATCTTTACAAGATTAACAGTGAATGATTTTGCTATTTTTAAAAAAATGGGAATCTTATTTAGAATATGTATTTACTGAGCATAGTTTCAAACAGAAAGGCAACATATAACTGAAGTAAAAATTTTAAAAATGCTATTGTTTATGACCGATATATTAACATTTTGCATAAAACAAGCAATAAACCATGATCATAAACTACTGTGGCTTAATTTGGCAAACACATGAAATCAAATCATGCTTTGTTTACCCATGGTTTATTGTGTAAACCACAGTTATTTGATTCATAGAACCATCAAACTACATTGTGGCTTAGGGGTCAAGTGCAAAGTCAGAGAAAGAAAGGCAGATGGAGATCAATTTAGTTCCATTTGCAATTATCACTGTGCCACTGCAGTCACCGAATAAACCAGAATTTGGAGCCAATGTTGCCTTATTGACTGCTACACATTCATACTCACCTTGGGATAGTAGTGATAACATATCTCTCCCAAGTCCTTGCCTGTAACTACTCCAAGCCGTATAGCCAACCTTTGGCAGAGTAGACCCAAAATTGTGCTCCAAAGCAGGACCCAGAGCAGCTGTGTAGGGAGCAAAGGCACATGGTCACAGAGCACATAGGAGGTTCTGTATCAATACAACAATAACTAAACAGGACTGAGACCCACGTAGCTTTAGGATATTGGGAGAGAAACTCAGAAACACATGTCTATACTGAGTCCACCCACAGCAACTTTTGATCAGATGAGCAGAAGTACAAATATGATAAACAAATAAATAAATACAGCATGGAGGGTCAGTTACAGAGAGTAGAAGGAATGGGGACAACTTTGTAAAGTCCCTGTGAATCTAGAACAGGAGTGTCAAACTCATGTCATCACGGCAGTGTCATGTGACGTATTGGGACTCCCCCACCCTTTGCTAAACCGGGCAGGAGCATATGTCACATCCAGGCCATGGGCTGTGAGTTTGATAGTCCTGATCTAGAGGCTGAGCAATGAAAACTGGAAGTATGCAGGAATTTTCCTGTTTCCAGCCTTGAGATGGGCTTCAATAATTGGGAAAGATGAATAAGAATTAATTTCAAAGTAAGTCACTGCAGGCTGTTTGGTTGGTTGGCCTTCTCCTCCATTTCCTCACATACTCACTTGGAAGCCAGCGACAGCGCCACATTGTAAGTCTGACTCTATATTTCCTGGATCCAGGTAGGCAATACTCATGAGGAATCCTGGCCCGGTGAAAGCCCAAAGCTTTCTGAAACTGAAACCGTACTGGAGAACAAAGATATGGAAAATTTAACTAGCGCTAGAGAAGAAAAGTCACAGTAATGTTATTATACTTGAATAGCTTATTCTACTGAATCAGACCTACAAGGCCACTTTTCTTGTCAACCAACAAAAGTATCACTTAGAAAAACCTGACATAAGACGTACCACTTTGATCCCAATTAAAGAATTTGCTCCTCTCTCTCATGCAGATCAATGCTCTTGTGTGTGTGTGTGTGTGTGTGTGTGTGTGTCCCCGTCCGTCTGTCCGTCTGTCCTTATATATCCATCTGTCTTATCTGTATGCATGTATCCTGCTTCTAAATTGCTCCTAGCTTTTTGGGGGGCCAAGGGTGGGCAGCTGTGGTTTAGAAGCTGTACATGGTCTGGGCCACAACAGCATGGCCCATGAAGAGTCAACATCTCATATTGGCCAGCCTTTGGCGGGAAAGGAAATTGCATGGCTCCTGCCAACCAGATGCTTCCATAGTGACAGCAGAAGCAAAGGAGGGGAGGACAGGACTCAGAAATTGGCAGAAGAGGTGAGGCAGGGATCCATTCCTTCCAGAGAGCAGCTGCCTGCCCTGCAAAACTATCCTTGTGGCATTATTTTTTCTGAAGCAGCATGCAAGCCAAAAATTGATTAGCCCCACCTGCAAAGATCAATAGCTCAGGGACACAGCCTTGATCTTGGATTGGTTCACTCCTTGCAAATGAAAATCACCTTGGCCTGCTATGCCATGATCTGTTTACATCTCCCATACTTTCCAATAAGCTTTTTATTTCCCTGTGTTTCAAACAAAGCCTACCTTTTCCTGGTTCCTCACAAACCAGGTACTGTGTTAATTCTATGCAAACAATTTCAGTTTCAGTTAAGCTCCATTCCTGGGGACTGTGCATATATCTGTGGGGTTTTCTTAACAATAGTATGAAAGGAATTTGCCATGGCACTTATAACTGTTGAAGCATCCCCACAGTCATGTAGTTAATAGAATAGAATAGAATAGAATAGAATAGAATAGAATAGAATAGAATAGAATAGAATAGAATAGAATAGAATAGAATAGAATAGAATAGAATTCTTTATTGGCCAAGTGTGACTGGACACACAAGAAATTTGTCTTTGGTGCATATTCTCTTAGTGTACATAAAGAAAAATAAAATAGAATATATTCATTAAGAATCATAAGATACAACACTTAGAGATAGTCATAGGATACTAATAAGCAATCAAATCATACTAGGAAACAAATAAAACAATATAAATTGAAAGATACAAGCAATATTTTTATAGTCATAAGTGGGAAGAGATAGGTACTAGGAAGAAGGAGAAAAATAATAGTAATACAGTCTTAGTAAATTCATTAACATGCTGTGTGAGCCCAATTATGCTGTGGAGCTGATAGTTCCAAAAGGACTTTTCAGTCAAGAGAAAAATCCCAGGACAACAATCCATGTGCAAACTCGTAACCAAAGGCTTACCCCACCAACATCTGGAATAGCGATCCTTTCATCCAAGTAGGTTTGATCCTGGTCCTCCTGGTGATTATGTAGGTTTGGTGACTCGGTAGCACCATACTGACTTTTCCTTCTAATTTTGTTCCCTAGGAAAGTTCAAAAGTAAGGAGGGATCAATATAAAGAAGCACAAATGAATGGAACCTTAAAAAATATTCTGTACTGTAACGACTGAAGCCTATGGAGATTCTCAGACATCTAGGTCATGGTTGTCCCAAAGTTGTTGTTTTTTCAAAAAGCAACTGGGCTTTGTTTTTCCTTGAAGATGTTTCACTTCTCATCCAAGACGCTTCTTCAGTTCTGATTGTAGTTTGGAATAATGACTGAAGCAATATCATTATATTTCTGCTACAATCACAGCACCTAACATTTTCTTGTAGTACAAACATTCCTTCCGTCCCCAGTTTCGAGCTCTTCAGTTGGAACACTTTTGATACAAGATGAAATATCAATACCTTGCAACTATTTAAAATCTCAACAGCAGCAGCCAGTAATGGAAGGAATGGGGAAGTTCATGTGTTATTAAACAAACACCCCCTGGATCAAAAACAAAAGTACACCAACATCTTTTCCTAGACTTAGTAGAACTTGAAAAAATAAAACTAACTGCATAGTAAAAGATATGTCTCTAGGCAGCTATAGAATGACTTCCAAGAAAATGAGAAGTATTTTGCCAACTCATACTTCATCTTGCGAAAAAAGATGAAATATGTTCAACAAATGTAAATGCATCTTTACATCAGTTCTGAGCCTATTAAAGAAAGATTAACTGTACCTTACCCTGTTCCTGCATATCTCTTCGCACTTAGTTCCTGCACAGTCCAAGTAACTTTAACAACCATCTGTTTTACAAGCAAAATTTATTTTTGATGAGTCTCAAAGTCTGGAAAAACCTGTTTGGTAAGTCCATGATGATACCTCCTAGCCAGTGAAATCTTGTTTGCATATTCAGCTGGGGATCAGCAGTTCATTTCAAGATCTGAAAATATTCTGACCACGAAGGGGTTTACGTAAAACTCATATGCTGGATATCTGCATAAAGTGTGTTCTGTTGCTTACAGATGTTCTGAGCCAGCCATCAAGAGATATATTTAAAATAACTATGAGCGATCTTCTGCATTTCAAAAGATGTAATAATGTATTGGCAAACAAGTTAGATAAAGAAAAGTTATTTATTTATTTTCAGGTACAAGCAAATTATTCTTAAGAAAACTTGGGCAACTAATTTTTTCTAGTTCCAAAAATTACAAAATCTATTTTCCAGCATCCTATCTGTTCGTTCTACTTTTCCTCATATTTAAAGATATTTCTTTTGTTACATAGCTTTTGGAGATTAAAAACACTTTGGTATATTTTTATTTACCTAAAGAAAACCATCTGATGCAGAGGTGGGTTGCTACCAGTTTGCACTGGTTCAGGCGAACTAGTAGTGGAAATTGGGACTGGGTCGCTGAACCAGTAGGAATGACAGGCTGGCCATGCCCCCAAACCAGTTCCCTGATCACCTCTGCCATTGCTGGCTTGTTTTTTAGTCATTTTTTCATGTTCTGTGCATGCACAGAATAATTTACAGGCAACTGCGCATGGGCGCAAAGCACACACAAAGCGAAGCAGCAGTAACCCACTCTTGATCTGATGCCAAAAATAAATAACAATGGACTCTTATATACTCAACTTATGAAGCACAAGGTGTGAATTCTTAGTTTAGTATAGCTCTGTGTTAGCACAGTCTACCAAATACAAATAAGGCTAGGAAGTATGACCAAGGCATACATGCATGCATATCCTTTATGACTTCCCTTAATGGAACCATTATATTAAACAGGTTTTACAGCACACCTTAGCACAAAGAAAATAAGTTCCCTAGTGGCCATCTTATTTAAAAAAGCCCATCTATTGTGTCCCACATTTGGTGGGGCTTCATTATCTGTAATTGTTGGAAAGTGGTACAGAGGCATTGTGATGTAGTGGTTAAGTTACTGGTCTAAGACTGGGTTCAAGTCCAACTTCAGCTGCAGAAACTCATTTGGGGACCCTGAGTCATTTTGGTGTCTTGGTTCCTAAGACCATCAAAAATATGTGTTTTCCGATGATCATAGGCGACCCAAAGGGGTCCCAACCCACAGGTTGAGAACCACTGGTTTAGAGATTTGTAAGCAGGGTCTTGGAGTAGGTCGGACTACCAAGCCAAACTATCCAACCTACTCCAAGACCCCACTTACAAACCTCTAAACACAGAAGCCACCACCTACCTAGAAAAAACTACCAAATCCAAAATAAAAGCCTCTCCCACCAGTGAAGAGATCCAGCAAAGAATCATCCCCAGAGAGAAATCTTCCAGATGCCCCAAACTCTATGGCCTCCCCAAGATACACAAAGAAGGAACACCACTCAGACCCAGTCAGCTCACCTCTACGGAATCTTGCCAAATAACTCCAACCCTATGCAGAATCCATCACCTCACATGTACAAAACTCACTCCACTTCATAGAAACAATAAAGAAACAAAACCTACAACCCAGTGACATACCCGTGAGCTTCGATGTCATATCCGTCTTCACCCAAGTGCCTATAAAAGAAGCCTTGACAGCTATCCAGAACAAACACAACGCTCCTAAACACATCCTGGGCCTGACCAACCACTGCCTAACCAACACATACTTAATCCATAATGGACAAAGATACAAACAGATAGAAGGAGCACCCATGGGATCACCCCTCTCACCCGTCATCGCAAACTTATACATGGAACATTTTGAAACTAACGCCTTAGATAAATCTGAACACAAACCCAAACTCTGGCTTAGATATGTTGATGACACTTTCGTGATTTGGCCACATGGGAAAGAAAAACTGGACAACTTCCTCGCACATCTCAACAGCCTACACCTCAAAATACAATTCACTATGGAATTAGAAGCAACCAACTTCCCTTTCTGGACATCCTAATCTACAAAAAACCCAATGGCTCCCTAGGACACAATCTACCACCGGGGAAAAAACACACACCAACCACTACTTAAACACAAAATCCCATCACCACCCTGCACAGATCAACTCTGTAGCCAAGACCCTCATCTCCAGAACCAAACGCCTAGCCAACAAAGATCACCTGAAAACTGAATTGCACACTCTCACAAACGTATTAATCTCCAACGGATTCCAAAGAAAAACAATTCCAACCTAATCCAAAGGGAGACTCCCCCCAAGAACTGAGACACAGAACAGGACAATGGCATCGCCCTCCTCCCTTACATCAAAGGCACCACAGATAAAATCAGCAAAATTCTCCACAAAAATAATATCAAGACAGCCTTTGGCACTGACCAAAAAATAGCCAACATCTTAAAAAAAACCAAAGACAAAATCCAGCTAGAAAACCAAGAAGTCTATGAAAAACCATACAAAATCTGCCCTGCAACATACATAGGACAAACGAACAGGAGAATAAATGTACGCATTGTAGAACACAAGAATGCAGTAAGAAAAAAAGACGGCAGCTCCGACCACGCTTTAAGCTGAAAACACCAGCCTGAAGATGGCGAGTGAGAACTCGCCGAAATGTTGCCAAGACAATCTCATCTCAATCTTACACTGGAAAAGTCCCGAATATAACAATACCAGCATACCTACACCCGTGAAAATCTACATATATGTATGTATGTATGTATGTATGTATGTATGTATGTATGTATGTATGTATATGTACATATGTCTTTCCTTGGGGTCTTGAGGATATATATATACATACATACATACATACATACATACATACATACATACATATATATATATATATATATATATATATATATATATATATACACACACACACACACATACACACACACATATATACATATACATATACATATACATATACATATACATATACATATACATATACATATACATATACATATACATATACATATACATATACATATACATATACATATACATATACATATACATATACATATACATATACATATACATATACATATACATATACATATACATATACATATACATACATCCTAAGCAGGCTTGGCTCTGGGAGAAGGAAGGCAGATTTGCTTGATGGGAAATAAAAATCAAGTTACAATCAGGTTGCTCTAGAGCAGGCATATCCAACCCATCACCAATGAGCCACATGAGGTCCTGGACAACTAGTAAAGTGCCTTACAAGATCATAAACTTTTAAATATTGATTTTATATTCATTAACTATACTATATAGTTTGTATGTGGTCCAAGACAATTCCTCTTTACTCCATGTGGCCCAGGTTGGACATGTTGTTGTGGCCTGCCAGCAGATTTGGACAGTGAGGAGGTTGGGGAGGAGCATGGGCCAGTCCTTGTGTCTGGGGAAGGCTCTGATGAGGGCTCTGCGTCAGAGGCAGAAAGGGGGCGAGGGCTGTCTGACAGTTAGCGGCTGCCTTAGGAGTCAGACATTGGTGAGACAGATAAACAGCTGGAGCCTGTTCCCAGTGTGTGCGCTTGTGCAGAGTTGCCAGATGAACGAAACAGCTAAGGAATAAAGGTCGACTTGGAAGTAAAGCCACAGGCGGATGGTGAATGGCCCCTCCCATAGGGAATAAAAGAGGAGCGAAAGGGGAAGGGAGGGGAGTTTGCAGGAGACAATTAAGTTGCTTAATTGGTTTGTGAGTCTCTGAGATGTCTTGCCAAGTGCTGAAGACATTGGCCTGGCAGCTCTCCAAGCCAGATATGGTCTGTGACTGTAAATTCACCCCTGAAAGACTTGGATGTGAGTGAGAGGAATTCACAGTAACTTAATAAAAAGGGGTTTTTGTCAGGATAAGGAGTCTACTTCGTGGTTTGGGGAAACCTAGGTCAGAACACAACCATACTCTAGAGCAGGGGTGTCAAACTCAAGGCCCGGGGGTCGGATCTGGCCTACTTAGATCTGGCCTGTGGACCCGCCCTAGAAACAGCAAAGGACCGGCCCATGGTGCCTCTGCCAGTGAAAATGGAGCTCTGGAGGGCCTCATGCAGCCCACCCAGGCTCCGTTTTTGGCTGTGACGGCCTCCTGCAGCCCTCTGCCAGTGAAAACAGAGCCAGGGCAGGTCTACATGCGGCCTTCCCAAGCTCCGTTTTGGCTGACAGAGGGCTGCAGGAGGCCGTCGAGGCCAAAAATGGAGCCTTGAGGAGTGACGTCAAGCTGGCCATGCCCCCATGCCCTCCCACAAGGTCAAACACAACCCTGATGCAGTCCTCAGTGAAATCAAGTGTGATACCCCTGCTCTAGAGAGTTGTATATCTATGCTTGCTTTCTCGGCATAATATACAAGAATGCTAATCAGTGACATAGTCATGTTGCAATCTTGATAGCCTCGTCTACAGCATACTGTAGGAAGTTATCACCCAGCCCTCTCCCAGAAAAATGAAATATCCTAGGAAATATTGAAAAGGCAGAATATTTCTCTAGATGTGAAAAGGGAGAAACATGTTTTAAAGACAGAATAACTCCATGTAGCTTCCTGCCCACTCCACTTTGTCAATGGGCCATTAAGATCCCCAAGCAAGTATCTTTACATAATAAAGAGTTCTCCCCTTCAGCTCCAGAGTGATGTGATTAAGGCATGATTAGCCTTTACCCACTCACCACATGGCATCTGAGAACTCAACCAAACTTGGATTCAAAACACAGCCTAGACAGTTGCCCCTGCATGGCCCCATTGGATTCTGACAACCAATCAGAATACAAGCTCAAGATCAAAGGCCAGAGAGGGCATAAAACCAGGGACTTTCAGCATCTCACTCCTTTCCTTCTCTTCTTCTGCACCCAACATTGAAGCATGTGATCACTTCTTCTGTTCAGGACTCAAGCCATGTGGTCCTGTCCACCATTAAACCATCTTTCCAAGCAGCCCCCATGTCTCCAGTGTCTTTTTCCTGACTTGGAGCCGAACCCAGAAGGACATTTTTTCCAACAATACCAAAAATGGCTTGGTAACACAAATATTATCCTTTAGTCCTTGTCAATGCCTTGATCTTGACTTCAACTACAGTCTACAAAATCACTTCCTTCTGTCCCATAAAACAAACCAGACTGGAGAAAGTTAGAGCAAGACAGTGTTACACCACATAGTCTTAATATTGTTCTAACAAGGCTTGGGGTCCATTCAGGCCTGCTAAGTGAGGAAAGACCATCTCCCTCCCTCCCTTTGATGAATTAGAACCAGAGCCTTTGATCCTCTTTAAGGGAATGATGAGAGCTAGCTGACTGCAGTTCAATGTTGTGGCTGTGAGATCTATGAGCATGGACTTATCTTCATACTTCATACTTATCTGAGCTTACCGCTACGTTTTTCAAGGAAATTGTTGAATATAAGTTTTTGGATTTTGAAATCACTGTTGGGGTGAGAGGTTCTGAGCAACACATAATGGTTTCAATTTGGTTCCTTGGCTTGGAACTTCAGAGATTAAAAAGAGAAGTCCTTCTACTGCCATCTTCTGGTTTGGGCATGAAAACATACACTGCGTTAACCAAGCATGACTTAAGAAGATGGGTAAACTTAGTCACTGAGTCACAAGATTTGGAGATGTTTCCTTGGTTTAACTGAATTGTAATTCTTAAAACAACCATTGAAGTGATGCAACTTCCCATCTCTCTAGGGTGAAGCTTTGGACTTGTATAAAAGGCATGGTGTTTTGACAGAAGGAAAAGGGAAAGTGCATCTCCTCCTGCCTGTAATTTAGCAAAGGAAGTTTTGAGCGTGTGGTCCTCTTTTCTTCTGTTAGGAAACAAAGGAAACGCACTGGAATGGAATCCAAGAAAAGGATGAAAATAATCAGCTTTCCGACATCCTGGTTGCCTCTTCTCTTCTGTAAGTATCATTTAAAAATCAATATAGGTACCAGCAGTTGGTTGCTGCCGGTTTCGCGCATCTGACGTGCACTGCAAGTGCGGGGACTGTTCAATGTAAGTTGTTCTTCGCACATGCACAGAACAATTTACAGTGACCTGTGCACAAGCAGTCACTAAAATCCAAAATGGTGGCGGCTCAGCGCAGCAAGGGAACCATTTCAGGGGCGTGGCAGGCCTGGGTCACTGCTTGTTCTGGGATCCAGGCCTGAATTCCACTACTGGTTCTGCCAAACCGGGCCAAACTGCAAGCAACCCACCTCTGATTGGTACTATCCAAAACAAGAGATATTAACCAACACACACTTACGGCTGCTGCTGATTAGAAACATAGAATGTTTCAAGATTTCAGATTTCAGAATTTAATCACTTCCAAAGAACTAAATTCTGTTTCTGCAACTCATGTGGTTACTGTATTGAAAAATGCACAATTATAGCATAGTTCAAAGTTATGGGACCTTTACAAATCTGTATTTATATGTTAGGCAGAAATTCTCTCACAGTCTTATTGTTACATTTCTAGTTTGTTCATTTTCTTAGCATGCTTTGGTGATTTTAACAGCTGGGTAATAAGCAGACTTTTAAAAGCTACAGAATTACATAAAAATGGGTTTTGCAGAGTTGAGTGATCCCAATAAAATAAATCCTACATCCCAGAATTAAGTTCCATTGAATTAAATAAGGCTTATTCACAGCAACTGTATAATGATTACAACCTGTAAAGTTACTTGGTATAAATCAACCAAAAGAACAGAAAAGTACAGTAGATGAAATTGAAAATGTAAACTGTTTTCTAGAAATCATTCTAACACTGCACTGATTTATATTTTCCTTCTTCTGAATAAATAAACAAATCAAATACATGTCTATGGAAGAAATGAATATCAATTTTTTAAAAAAGTACAAGAGGAACAGAAGATGTAATTTTTATCACTGAAAAAATGAGTACGATTTGGTGAATCTACCTGCATCTTGTGATCCCATTTAAAAGTTTGTTCTGTCAAAAGTTATCTTCAGATCCGAAGCAGTGCAAGATCTTCACAAATGATGAAAGCTGAAGAGAAGTCATCACATGCCCTAGAATTCAGCAACAGAGAAAAGCCATGAAGAGGAAGGATCTTAATAGTGAACTCATTTTGGTTACTCTTGGATTTCACAATAACATAAAAGGAGAAGTGCATCCAAAAAGAAATCAATAGCGTGATTTTTCTCTTATACACAGTGTTTGGCACTGAGAAGCAGTGCCTCAGCAGAACAACTCAAGCATCATGACCGAATTGTAATCTATCTTGTTTTGTTTTGTTTTGTTTTAGGGAAAATTTTAGTCTCTGGCATTTAAAGTGATATCTTTGTGATTTTCTATGTCAGGTGCTAAAATAACATGACCAGCGACATGTGCCTCAAACTGCTAAGCATTTAGGGAAAGATAAAACTTTGTCAAGGAAGTAAGCTTGAAATCCAGCTATCAAAAAGGAACCCTGCACACACATCCTTCTATTTGTTCAGTGAAATCTTCAGAGGAGACCTACCATAAATAGAAGAAATTCATTCTGGATTTTAAAAAACAGAGCCTTTGCTATGAAGATTATTCTGATCTTGGAACATCTGAAGAAGAAATGCTTGGAAAGCATACCTGAGGGAAACCCCAAGAATTCAGAGAGCCCAAATACGTTTCATTGATTGACCATGATTATAATTGTAATTTTGTGTAAACTGACCTCATGGGCACATACAGCAGTGGTGGGATTCAGCCAGTTCGCACCAGTTCAGGAGAAACGGTTGTTAACTTACTGAGCGGTTTGGTGAACTGGTTGTTGGAAGAAATCATTAGGGCAGAGAACCAGTTGTTAAATTATTTGAATCCCACAACTGACAGTATAACTATAACTATCTTTATGCTGGCAGGAAGTGTAGACCTTTAATAACTGTACAATAACTACTGTGGATTGCCCCCTAGATGAAGCGTTAGTAAATCACAGGCAGAAGCTGGCCCTGATTTATGAATTGCCTTTCTCTGACCCATTCCTGCCTTAACTTACCTACTCCTTTGCTGTATTGAATTGCTTTAAGAAGTGGCTTGCCAGCACCTTCTTTCCAAAGCTAGAGAGAGAATGGCTGGCCCCAAATCACCAGGACTTTTGTGTTTAAGGCAGGACTAGTACTTACAGTATTGCGGCTTCTATTCAGCATCTTTAACTGTTACACCAAACTGGCTGTTGTATATATAAGAATAGCACACATTAATTTTATATATAACATTAATTTATGCTGCTATTCTTATATATAAAATTATATATAACATTAATTTATGCTGCTATTCTTATATATAAAATTATATATAACATTAATTTATGCTGCTATTCTTATATATACGACAGTCACTTTGGTGTTTTATTTTCTGTCATTGTTATATCTCAACATAACAATGATGGGAAACAAAACACCATAATTGCCAAAAGAGCTGCAATAACACCTTCACATTTGGTTAAGTAGATGATCTTGGTTCACCTAGAGTTTTCCTAAAGGCCTGCTATGCGTTTTATGGTTTTTCATGGCAGTGGCTTACTGAATAGCTTCAGTGATTCCTTTGGGGAAACTTGCAGTAAAGGGATAGCGTCCTGCTCCAAGGAACCCTTCCAGGATTTCTGAAGACACAAACAGATCAAGCCAGTTCAGTCATGCTTAGGGCATCTGCAAGAAAGGAGAAATATTCAAGGTGTTTCCTTGCCTTTTCTGTCCCCCGGTGACAAGAAATCGAACCCAGAATGATTTACCACTTTTCCTAGCATATGATTGCGAACCTAAAGCACGCATTCCATAGGGGGCATGTGGAGCCTTCTCTGTGGGCACATGAGCTTTCGCCCAGCTCAGCTCCACCGTGCATGCGCACGGGCCTCCCACCAGTCAGCTGATTTTGGGTCTCTGCCATGCATGCGGGAGACACACGTGCATGTGCAGGGGTGGGAGGATCCTGCCCCCCCCCGTGCCCCATTTTTGGTCCCAGGAGGCTTTCAATTAATTTTTTACTAGCAAAACATGAGAGAACTTCCAGCAAAGCAAGGGATATTAAACAGTTTTAGAACCTTTGAGGAAGTGGGGGAGGGAAAAGAAAAGGTTTCCCTTTGTCCTATTTGTTTTATTACCGCTTTTCTCAGAACTTGAACACCTTCAGTTTCTGCTCTTGGTTCTTGTTATCTTGGACTGAAAGTGTAGTGATTAGGCAAGTATTCCTGCAGGCAGAAATGAACTACAGTAGGTTTTGTGCATTAACATGGATCAGTCCTGAAAATGATGGAAAAACACCCCACCATAAAATTCACTTGAGCTAACAACGGTCTGTTGTTAGAGGAAGTGTTTACAAGAAATGTAAACTGGGCTGCCTCTGAAAAACTTTACTCCTGCCCAGTGGTGGGCTGCTGCTGGTTCGGACTGGTTTGTCCGAACCAGTAGTTCCGAGCACTGGTTGCCCACCTCCCACTGCCCTGATGCTATTCACCCCTAGATATCTCATTTTCCAGCTTGCTCACCCCACCCTGCAGCCAAGCTGATTTGAGTGCCTCTCATGTTCTACTAACCATGGCTGACCTAGTAGGTGTGCAGGAAGCCCCATAAAAAAAACCTTGTTTTAGGTGTTACGCACTAGTGTAGAAAATGTGAGCACACATGTACATTTTTGGCGAACTGGTTGTTAAAGTATGTGCAGCCCACTTCTGCTCCAGCCTAAATATGGGATTTCTTTCGGCTAATTGGCCAGTAGCCTTCAGGTGGTGCAACCAATGGGCAGGTTGTTCCTCATACAGACATTTAGAGTTACTCTGCTCTTTGGTCCAGTCAACCTCCTAACTTGCTCTGATATGGGGCAGTACTTTTCTGATTTATCTCAAAAACCTAAAGAGAATCAGACCACAAAGTCATCAGAAGCTGATCTGGAGTCAAAGGAGGATCTATCGGGGGCTCTTGGTCTATTATGAGCTCTATAAGCAGACAATGATTCTACAATGATCAGTCATTACATTTAGTTACATTAGTTAGAAAACCTTTCTTCACTATCATGGTCACTCCATCAGACTCACATAAGTCTTTGGTTTATTTAGAATTGTTGGAAATCTTAGCTAGAAACTGTACATGTTTATTATTATGGTTCGTTGTACAGTCAGCCAGACGTTCAGATGGGATTTGGCATTTTTATTCACCTATCTAGTGTTAAAGGTATTCTTGCATGATGTAATAATAAAATATAATTATTTTATTGAAGACTATAATTGCAGTAGTAAAAACAAATGCAAACTAAAAAAATGTGTGCAAAGAAGAAAGAAATGTTGAGAATAGAAAAAAGAAACAAAAGTAAGAATACAATAAGGAAAAAAAGAAATATATATAAAGGGTTCCACCACAAAACCGCGGACGACAAAATCGCGGTCGACGAAAGCGCGTATGTGACGTCATCACAGTGTGACGAAAAAGATGGAAAAATGTAAAAATAAAGGGAAAACCTTACCCTAACCCCCCCAAACCTAACCCTAAAGCTAACCCTTAACCTAACCCTAAAGCTAACCCTAACCCTAACCCTAACCCTTAACCTAACGAAAAACCTAACGCTAACCCTTAACCTAACGCTAAACGTAACGCTAACGCTCTAACCCTAACCCTAACCCTTAACCTAACCCTAACCCTAACCCTAACCCTTAACTTACCTTTATGTGAATCGGCTTGCTGTAATTTAATTTTTATTTCAATTTTTCGATCTTTTTCGTCGCGTTGTGATGACGTCACATACGCAATTTCGTCGACCGTGCTTTTGTGGAACGCGGTTTTGATGGGTCACGATATAAAGAAGTGACATTCATCACAAGTATAAACAGTTTTAGTAACTTTTCACTTCTAAATGTACAGCTAAACATCTCTTCGTGCCATGTCTCATCTCTTATCTATAAACAAATGACAAAGCATTGTCATTTCAGTCCTGATCTCAGCAAATTGTTTAAGGTTGCCAGAAATAACAAATATCTATTTTAACCTTGTTCAGATAAACAAATTTCATATTCCTTCCTTTTAGTCTTAATCCATTCAAATGACTTCTTTTCATTTCTTTTTCACCCCTTCTCACAAGATTTGTCCAAGCTTTAGCAAACGTTTTTGTATGTTCAATATACAAAAGAATTATCTAGGTCACTCTCTTGTGTATTATTTGTAATTCCCTTTCAATTTTCAAGCATCAACTGTTTTCTTTTGTAAGTCCAATGAAACATTTTTTCCATGTTACATAAAAATGCTGCCAGCTACTTTTAGATCCACTTTCTGCAACAATTATGTTTCTTTTCTGCTATCTTTTCCAAAATATCTTTTGGACACAGTCTATTATAGAAGCCATTATCACTGTTGACATATTGGATATTAACATTTGATTCTCAATTTTTCAAAAGTATCCTTCAATATCTCAAATTTTATTTATTTATTTGCTTATTTACATATCAAACTTCTTAACCGCCATCTCCTTCATACACAATCCTCTGATTTGGATGATCATAAAAGGGGAAATGAAGCATAATCAGAATTGTAAGATTCTGTTACAATAGTCATCTTAATAAAAACAGTTTCAGACTTCCATTGAATTTGTTTCTTGGCCTGATCTATGTCACAGAGCTGACAAATACAGACTTTGAACAAGAATACCTTAATAATATGGTTTTAGGTTTCTCTGTGACAAAGATCTAGCATCTAATTTTCTTTCTCAGTCTGATCTGAAATCTCTTCTTAGACTATATGCAAGCCAGGAATTGAGATTGCAATAGACCAGTTAACCATTTACAATGAATTCTGATACAGTATAGAAGGCTAATCTTACAATGTCTATAGCAAGTTTCTTTAGAGAACAATAGTCATATGTATCTCTCACCTTTCACAATTTTATACCTCATTAATTACAACAGGATATTTGAGCTACCTAGAATGGACAAGTTGTAGGAAGAGGAATGACGTTATCCCAACATTTAATATTTTTGTAATGATCATTTGGTTAACAGAAGTGGGCTTGTTAAGATTCAGCTTTTTTAAATATCCAGAATCATGTCTTATTAATGCTAATCCAAAAGCAAAGTACTATTAGTTTGTATTGTTTGAAAAATAGCTGAAATACAAACACAGCTCTTGAAAATAAATCATTAACAATTATCAAAGTGCTATAACATGGACAATGTCTATGGATTCAGAGAACTGGAATCTATATGCTTTCTCTTTAAATGATTAAATATTCTAAATCGATTGCATGTGTAATGAATGAATCAGCAAATTAAGTTCCTTGACCTTTGTGCCTCAACATTTGACTGTCACAGCAAATTTGGAAATTCCGTGAGTCATGAAACTGTTGATAAGGCCCATAAACAGAGAGCTAAATAAAGATACATGGTAAAGCACTGGGTGCTAAAATGTTGATGCATAGTTTCCGTCACTTGTCTCTCTAGTAAGTTTGTGCGTGTATCAAAACTATACATTTCTTAAAACAGAAAAAAGAATGACTCTGCAGTGTTGCAAACCTTTCAACATAACCCAGACTAGGAAACCAAACCAAGAATATTGTTACTAACTTTATTTTAAGGTCAGAGAAGCAAAATCCCGCAAGTCTAAAATGGCTTCCACCTCCCCTGTCTTTACATGCCAGAGAACTAGAGAGAGTCAATCATGTTTGAGATGGAGTCTCCCACCCCATTCCTGCTTCAGATAGATTTCTCTTAGCAGACCATTTTCTATGGGTTTATTCCTGCCTCCTATGATTATTCTCACAACCCATCACAAGTTGCTTTATTATTTTTAATGTATTATTATTGCTGTTGTTATTGTTTTTGTTATCATCATCTCTTTTATTCATTAAACATGAAATTCAAACAACTGGACATTTAAAAATGTATCACAAATATCATTTATTATTAAATTAAAGTTTAATTAAACATGAAACTCAGTCAACTGAACATTTAAAGTTGTGTCACAAATACCATTGACTGGTGCTAATGGTTGATACGGATTGGCTGCCAGTGTCCTAGGTATTAACCAAGTATCTTCTTAAAATATAGGCTGTTCCTAGTAGCCCAGTTTTTGCAGTTCCGCCGGCGTTATTGCAGGAAGCTGCAATTTCTTGATGTGTTTTATTATATAGTTTATTCATTAAACGTGAAAGTCAACTGAAAATTAAAAAATGCATTACAAATACCATTGACTGGTACTAATGGTTGATGCCAGTGTCCTAGGCACTGTTCCCTCTAAGGTGCGCGGGTGCGCGGCCGCACACGTGGCAACAAAACACAGCGCAGCAGTTTCCAACTGCTGCCCAGTGGTTTTTGTGAGACGCCTTCCACGATAATAGGAAAGCCAGCCTGGAGACAGCAATCACAAGGCAGGAAGTAGCTGAGAGAAGGAGTGTGGGGGTTGGGAGAAGGCATGGGATCGGCTCCCAGCAGGGGCTGCTCAGATCTGCCATTTGAGAGAGAGGAAGGGAGGGAGGAGGAGGGGAGGGAGTGAGTGAAGGAGAGCATGAGCGTGTGTATCCCTCCTTCCTTCAGCCCAACACTCTCGCTGGCATCCCGGCCAGATAAGAAGGACTGCAGAGGGTCTCCTTGAGTCTAGGGCAGCGAGTCATTTGATGGGAAACGTGCCTCTTGGAAGGAATGACCTGGCTTGGCTCTTGCTTCGTCTCTCCTGTCTCTTCGCTTCTCCGTTCGGTCGTTGGACGGCAGATTCCTTCCAAGAGGTAACTTTTCCACCAGATGACTTGCTGCCCTAGACTCGAGGAGACCCTCTGCAGTCCCTGTCATCCGTCCGGGATGCCAGCAAGAGTGTTGGGCTGAAGGAAGGAGGGATTCTCTCTCTCCCTCTCTCTCCCTCTCTTTAAGAGAGAGAGAGGGAGAGAGAGAGAGAGAGAAAGAGAGTTAGTTAGTTAGTTAGTTGGTGGGCAGACTTAGCACTTTGTTAAGTTTGTTTCTCTGTGTGTTGTGTATATATACATGTCTCAATGGGTGCAATTGTGCAAGCATTTTTTTTCCTCTTTAAAAGAATTTTTGGATTTCTCCTCACCAAACCTTTAAGACTGAAAGAGTTAGAGTTGAAATATAAAGAGATTGTCAATTGCCATACTGTTAGATTGATAGGCAATTATGGACTATCTTGATTATATCCTCCTTAGAAAGAATATGCTGCTGTATGGTTGAGAAAAAGATCAAACTTCATTCCATGGAAACCCATCAAAGTTCATAGGGAGGGTTTCTTTCTATGATGGGCTTCTTGGGTCAACGTGAATATCAATTATCAAAAATGTAGGTAGAAAATTAAGCAGGCAATAGGCAATTACAAAAAGGGAAGCCAACTTTCTGAATCTGTTTCTTTGCATTTAGTGACTTATAAATAGACTAATCTTCTGAAAACCTGACCTAAATTATTATATATTTTAAATAGCTGTAAAGCTATGCTGAAAAAGTTGTTCTCACGATATTATGATAAATTCAATAAAAAGAAGGGAATTCTTGATGAACTTAAGGAGAAATGAGAGTATTATAGTAAATGGACAAATAAAATTACCAATCAAAGAGAATATTTGCATCTCAGGGTTGAAATGAGATGTTCTCTCTTACTCTTTCCTCTTCCTCTCTCCTGTCTCTGTCTCTCTCATCCTCTTTTTCTTTCTCTTTGTCTCTCTTCTCTTTCTCTCTCCCTCTTTTCCATTCTTCTGTCACTTTCTCTCTCCTTCTCCCTTCTGTCTCCTCTTTCTCTTTCTGTCTCTTTCACCCTCTTTCTCTTTGTCTTTCTTTCTCTCTCCTTCTTTCCCACTCTTCTGTCACTTTCTCTGTCCTTCTCTGTCTCTTTCTGTCTCTCTTCCCTCTTTTTTTCTTCCTCTCTCCTACTCTTTTATCACTTTCTCTCTACTGCCCAACCTGTCCCCATATGTATCTTTGATTGATCATGTTTGCAATAATTTATCTTCTTTCCTAAATGGGTGCAGTTCCCTTACTGGATCCCTCGCTCACTCAAACACACACACACACACACACACACACTCACACACAAAACCATTTTTCTCCATTCCAATTCGGATCCTATGAATCAATTGCTTTGTGAAACATCTGTGAAATGGTGCTCAGGCATGAAAATGTGCTGCTCAAATACTATACTTTTCCGCACACACTGAAAAAAAATTAGAGGGAACATTGGTCCTAGGTATCAACCGTTATTATTGTTGTTGTTGTTGCTGCTGTTGAATTATTATTGGTGAGAGAAAACCTCATCTAGAAAACTCAAAAGGTAAAAAGGAAAAGAAACCAAGAACCAAGACAAAGACAAACAAAAACGATACTTTTGAGTATAGATATGAATGTGCATATAATATTAAGCAAAAGTAACCTGTAATATTTAGCAGAAGTAACGTTTCCAATTTCCACATTTATTATTTCTTCCCAGAACAAATGAAGGTAATTTTTGAGAAGAAGCAGTGCTAACATAAGAAATGACCAATTTGAATGAATGTTTCCAGAAAGGATGTTGGCTGGCCCCTGGGATGAGTTATTGGGGAAAATGGATGTGCTTCTCATAAGGTACTTCAAGTCAGGGGTTCCTAACCCTGGTCTGAGGACTGGTACTGGTCTGCGGCCTGCTGGGAACTGCCCCACGCAAGCTGTGGGCGAATGTGCAAAGCTCCATATGCACAAGCAATAAATGCATGCATGAAACCATCCTTCCCCCCTCTGTCACTGCCAGTCCTCGGAGTGGAAAGGTTGGAGACCACCGCTCCAATTTATCAGGAGTTTTCAGCAGGTGTCATAATTTGGCAAGCCTTGGAATGCACAGTCCCATGCCTATTTGCACATGCATTGTGTCTATTGCCAAGTCTAGCACAAAGCAAGTCATAACAGCAACCTCTTTGTTCCTATAATAGCTTGTCTAATTACATATACCCCACCTTATCAGTTCCTGTCTTCTTTGGGTGTGCACAATAATAAGTAAATTGCTAGCCTTCAATAAGGACTTATTTTATCTCAAGGAACTGAGCAGAACCTATCCCCAAACTGCATCACTGACCATTTTGTCATTCTGGCAACAAGACTTGTGAGAAAGAGAGGGGAAACATCTCAATTTTAACACCAGAACAGCAAAAGATGAATGCAAGTTGCTTCTTCAGTGATCTATGAACAAGATGAAAGTTTCGTTGTGAGAGCATGACTGACAAAACAGTTATTGGTTAATAATTGAGCTATGGGTTGGGGACATGAGGTCATTCCTTAAAGCTCCATAAAACCTATCAAAACTTATCTAGCAATAGCAATAGCAGTTAGACTTATATACCGCTTCATAGGGCTTTCAGCCCTCTCTAAGCAGTTTACAGAGTCAGCATATCGCCCCCACAGTCTGGGTCCTCATTTCACCCACCTTAGAGGGATGGAAGGCTGAGTCAACCTTGAGCCGGTGAGATTAGAACCGCTGAACTGCAGATAACAGTCAGCTGAAGTGGCCTGCAGTACTGCACCCTAGCCACTGCGCCACCTTAGCTCCTAGTCACTTTCTTGTTTATTACCATGGACTGTTTTCTCAGTGGGAACTCTTGCCTCCTTCTACTTATGCTTTTTATGCTCCAGCCAGTCCTATAGATATTCAACTGCATGCCATCAGCCTAAGATGTTCTGATTTCACAGTTCTCTGAATTTTCACACTGAAATTGTACTTGGCGAGTTTTGCTGGAAGGTGGGAGGAGGCCATGTCTGAAACTAAAAGCAGATTCAAATAGACATTTTTTGCCAATGGTGGTTTCTGATCTAGAAACATTCATGAGGAACCTGAGACAATGAAAAATGAAAATGAGAACAAGAAAAATACAATAGGAAATGCTACTGGGAAATGTGCCTTGGCTTGAAAAATGTATCCTAAGTATTCTTAATCTCTGCAAACGAAAGAGTTGCTTGGTGTGCTTCTTTGGGGCAATCTTAGTGTATAGTTAGTCAAATGACCAGGAATTTCATAGAAGGATGGAGAGGTATTGTTTTCAGGGGTGAAATTCAGCCGGTTCGAACCAATTTGGGCGAACTGGATGCTAACTTTACATCATGTTCACCAAACCAGTAGTTGCAAGGACTGGCTCGCCCTGCCCACCCCATCCCACCCTTCCCTGTCTTTTACATCTTGGAGCGAAGGGAAAGGACGCGACAAGCGGGTATGCAACAGCAACCTTTATTCAGAACATGGTAACTGCGATTCAACGTGGCGCGGTTCGCGCCAAACATTTATACCCCCGGGTTTGAACGAGGAGCCAATGGGGCGTCGAGTAGCTCGACCTATCAGGGCGAGGATTGAACCGGCTCAGCCCGGGAACCAATCAGAAAGGAAGTCCTTGTTCCCGCGCTTGTATTTCCCGCGCTAGTATTCAACACCCCTCCCCCCCCTAGTCAAAGAGTTCTTATGAAGGGCAAACATAGTCTTTCAAGTAGGTGGGACGGTGACGTTCTCGTCCCGACCTTCGTGGCTCCCCGGCGGTTGTCGTCGGAGGGGGAACCGCCGGCGGAGGTGTGTCCGTGGTGGGGCGGTGAATCGGCGACGCGGTTCCAAGAGATGGCGCTGGCCCCGGGCCCGGTGCCCGATGTCCGTTTGCCCGGGTTGGCGCCTCCGTGGCAACGGGAGCGTCCGACAGTGGCCCCGTGCAGTCTGATTGGGGTGTAGGTTCAGAGTCTCGATAAGGGCTTCGAGGAAAGGAGTAGCCGGGTGAGGCGCGTCTGTCCGCAAAGTTCGTATCGGCTTGTCCCCTGTTCCCCGGGTGGGGGCGGTCCGTTGGGGGGAAAGTCATCGAGGGTGGCTCATGCTGAGAGCGGGTGTCTGAGAGGTTCGGGCCGTCTGTTTCCGCGGGGAGGCGTCGCCTTAACTGGTCCACGTGGCGCCTCCATTGTGTTCCCTCGGCCAGGCCGACCCTGAAGGAACAGGGGCCAGTCAGGGCAGTGATGGTTGCGGGAACCCACCGTGGATCCCCAGAAAAGGAGCGGGCCCAAACAGGATCCCCTAGCTTAAATGCGTGGGAAGGAAGGGCCCCCAGGTTGCTCGGCAGATCCCCTGCGTAAAGTGGATGGAGCCTGTCTAGGGGGGTTCGCAATCTCCTACCCATCAAGAGCTCCGCGGGACTTTTATTAGTCGTTGGGCAGGGTATGGAGTGCTGGCTCAAGAGGTAAGCCGCCACTCTTTCTTGCCAGTCGCCCTGGTCCATGCGGCCCAAGGCTTCTTTGGCTGAGCGAACTGCGCGCTCCGCCCGGCCGTTGCTAGCTGGGTGATAAGGGGCTGTGGCTGCGTGCCTGATTCCTTGTTCGGCCAGGAATTCTTGGAACGTGGTGGAGGTAAACTGGGGCCCGTTGTCGGAGACTATCACATCCGGTAACCCATGTGTGGCGAACATCTTACGAAGGGCCCTCACCGTACTCTCTGCTGTGGTGGAGGTCATGATTACCAGCTCCACCCACTTGGAGTAAGCATCGACTACTATCATGAAGTTTCGGCCGTGGAAGGGGCCGGCAAAGTCAATGTGTAAACGGGACCATGGGCCTCTAGGGATTTCCCACTCACGAGGGGCGGCTGTGGGGGGATTCGGCCTAGAGTTTTGGCAGATCCTGCATCGGCCTACGTAGTCTGCAATTTCCGAATCTAGCAAGGGCCACCACACATAGCTACGGGCTAAGGCTTTCATTCGTGCTATGCCTGGATGGTTTTTGTGGAGTGCAGGCAGGATTCGTGCCCGCAGGGCTGTGGGGATTACTACCCTATCCCCCCAGACAAGACAACCCCCGTGAAGGGCGAGTTCAGCTTGTCGTACTTTAAATGGTCGGAATTCTTCCGCTACCTTTTCCGCGGGCCAACCCCTCAAAACCCATGAAGCTACTTGGGATAGGACGGGGTCAGCCTTTGTGCAGGCTGCGACGTCCGCGGCAGAGACGGGGAGGTCGGATTCGGCGATGGACAGAATAGAGAGCGCGGGCACGTGGGCTGTGTCCGTCTCTGGCAGAGGGCAACGGCTCAGGGCGTCTGCGTGCCCTAGCTGTTTGCCCGGACGGTATAACAGTGTATACGAATACGCCGTTAGGAACTCCGTCCAGCGTGTCATGCGGGGAGACAAAATGGGGGGGGTTGGTTTGTCGCCTGCCAGTAGCCCCAGGAGGGGCTTGTGATCCGTGACAAGGGTGAAATTCCTACCATAGAGGTAGCCATGGAACCGCTTAATGCCAGACACTGCAGCCAGGGCTTCTTTATCGATTTGGCTGTAGTTCCGCTCCGTGGAGGAGAGTGTCCGGGAATAGAAAGCTATGGGGGCCTCTGAGCCGTTCGGGAGGACATGGCTCAGGACCGCCCCTATGCCATAGGGAGAGGCGTCGCAAGTCAGAACTAGGGGCATCCTATCGCTATATTGGATTAGGACTGCCGACGAGGTTAAAATGTCTTTTATAGCCGCGAACGCGTGCGCTTCACGGCTACCCCATTGCCAGGCCGCTGACCGGTCAAGTAGTCGGTGTAGCGGCTCAGCTAGCGACGCCTTGTGGGGGATAAAAGGGGCGTAGAAATTTAAAAGCCCCAGGAACGCCTGCAATTCCGCCCTAGAGGTGGGTGCGGGTGCGTTTTTGATGGCGGCGACTTTGGAAGGAGTGGGGTGGATGCCTTGGGCATCAATGAGGAACCCCAAGAATTCTACTTTGGGAACAGCAATTTCGCATTTGCTGCGCTTTAGTTTCAGTCCTGCCTCCCTAAAACGTGTGAGAACCTCCCGCAGTGTTTTCAGGAGTTCCGAGTGGCTGGGGGCTGCGACCAGGACGTCGTCGAAGTAGGGAACGACGCCTGGGAGCCCGTGGAGCAACCGCTCCATGAGGCTCTGAAAAATCCCCGGGGCAACCGAAACGCCGAATTGGAGGCGGCGGCAACGGAAGGCCCCGCGGTGGGTGACGATGGTCTGGGCTGTAGCCGCATCGTCGTCTACGGGAAGCTGCTGGTAGGCCTGTGCCATATCTAGCTTGGCGAAAATGCGGCCCTGTCCTAAGGAGTGGAGTAGGTGTTGCACTACGGGAACCGGATATGGGTTTGCCTGCAGGGCCAAATTGATGGTCGACTTATAGTCGGCACATATTCTCACCGATCCGTCGGGTTTGACCGGGAGGACTATGGGGGTTTCCCAGCGGGCGTGATCTACGGGCTCGATTACCCCCTGCTCTATAAGCTTATCAAGTTCAGCGTCTACCTTTGCTCTTAATGCGAAGGGGACCCTGCGAGCCTTCAGCCTAATGGGAGCGACCTGGGGATCGAGGCAGAGGGAAATGGGGGTGCCCTTATAACAGCCCAATTTCCCATCGAACACATCTGCGAACTCATCTAGAACGCTATCTACGGTGAGGGGGACTACCCTGTGCACCCCTTCTATGGTGAGGCCCAAGGCGGGAAACCAATCCAACCCAAGGAGAGCGGGCAGATCGTTCCTGACGATTAGAACTGGGAGTTTCCCCTTAAAATCCCCGTATTCCACCTGGATGTGGAATATTCCAGCCGTGGGAATCCCATTTCCCTGGTAGTCTAGGAGGGAGACCCCGACGGGGCGCAATTTGCTCTGGGGAACCCCGGGACAAAGGCGGGAGAACAAAGCCCAAGATAGGAGAGAACGGGAAGACCCGGAGTCCACCTCCATTCGACAAAGCTGACCTTCGAGTCGGACGGCGGTGCTTATTTTGCGATCGCTGGCGGGAACGTGGGACGCCTGGTAGACCACGCAGTCGGCGCTGGAGGGCTGGTAGGTTGAGTGGCAGTCCTCAGCTCGCCTCGCAGGACGTGGCTGTTGGCGGCGTTGCGGTGCCTGGCGCTGGTCGCTGGGCTGCATAAACGATGGGGCTGGCAGGAGAGCCCGGCAGACCCTGGCGAGGTGCCCTTCTCCTCGGCAGCGGCGGCAGACGGCAGAACGGAACGGGCAGGCTGCGCGGCTGTGGCGGCCGCCGCATCCGCGGCAAGGTGCGCTTGAGGCTGGCTGAGCGGGCGTCGGTGGTTGCTGGGGTGGCCTCCGCTTCGGCTGCGTCCTCATTTGTCCGACGGTTTCCTCCTCCTCCTCCTCGTCTTCAGCAGGAGAGAGGTCGTCGACGAGGTTCGTCTGGGTGGAAGGCCCCGCGGCGGTTTGCGCGGGGGGTTTCAGCTGGAGGCATTCAATGTCGGCCGTGGATTGTTCGGAGAGCTCCGCTGCTCGCGCGGTCTCCACGGCTTGCATCAAGGTAATTTTGTGATTCCGGAGCATGCGGCTGCGCAAATGCACGTCGCGGACCCCGCATACAAACTGCTCCACGAGGTTCTCCTCCAGGTCTGCAAAGTCGCACTGGGCGGCCACTGTGCGCAAAGCCTCTAGAAACTGGCTGATAGATTCGTTGGGCTTTTGCACTCGGCGGCGGAAGGTGAAGCGGCGCGCGATCAGAGAGGGTGAGGGAGCGTAGTGGTTCCTCAGCCTGGACATCAGCTCGTCCCACCCAAGTTTGTAGGCTGGCCTCGGGGCGGCCAGGGCTCTCGCAGAGGCGAACATGGAAGGCTCACAGCAGGATAAGAAGAAGCTGCATTTCTCCTCGTCGGTCTGTGCCTGGTTCTTCGAGGCGATTAAGTAGCACTCGAAACGCTCCATGAAGCCGTCCCATGATTCTCCGGCAGCTCCAAATGGCGCGAAAGGAGGAAGCGATGATGCCATCGTGGTGTGGAGCCAGAGAGAGAGAGAAAAGGGCGGAGAAAATTTTGCGTTCGCTGCCGGAGTTCTCAGCCTGAGGATAGCGTTCGTGCTGGTTCAGACGCGGTGGCAGCTGGCTTGTTCTTCTCCGTGGTCGCGGGAATCGGGATCCCACCTTCGTCGCCAGTTTTACATCTTGGAGCGAAGGGAAAGGACGCGACAAGCGGGTATGCAACAGCAACCTTTATTCAGAACATGGTAACTGCGATTCAACGTGGCGCGGTTCGCGCCAAACATTTATACCCCCGGGTTTGAACGAGGAGCCAATGGGGCGTCGAGTAGCTCGACCTATCAGGGCGAGGATTGAACCGGCTCAGCCCGGGAACCAATCAGAAAGGAAGTCCTTGTTCCCGCGCTTGTATTTCCCGCGCTAGTATTCAACACTGTCCCTCCCAGGAGTCTCCATGTGGCCCATTTTAGATGGCAGGTAAGTGCAGGGCCCGCACAGAGGCTCTGGAAGGGCGAAAAACAGGCCCCCCAGAAGTTCCAGAAGTCCAGAAATGGATCAATAAGTAGTATTATAATGAAGAAAGGCTGTAACTCCCAGCAGGTTTAGAGAAGTCAGACCAAAGTTTGTTTATAAGATTCAAGCAAGTGATGAAATATGCCACTAGGAGTGTAGAGTCTCTCCAAGAGCAAGATTTCTTAAACAAGAATAATTCAGGAACAACGAAAAAGCTTTAAATACGATGTCATTTTTAGCAACCAGGACCTAGAATTGAAAGCAATTGAGTCCTATCAGGATTAGGAAGGATCAACTTGGGTATGTCTAGTTTAAGGAAAAGAAGGACTAGGGGTAATAGGATAGCAGCATTCCAGTGTCTAAGGGGCTGCCACAAAGAAGACGGGGTCAACCTATTGTCCAAAGCACCTGAAGGCAAGACAAGAAGCAATGGATGGAAACTAATCAAAGAGAGAAGCAACCTAGAATTAAGCAGAAATTTCCTGACAGTTACAACAATTAATCAGTGGACTTACCTCAACTTACCTCAGAAGTTGTGGGTGCTCTAACACTGGAGGTTTTTAAGAAGAGATTGGTCAACTGCTTGTCTGAAATGATATAGGGTTTCCTGCTGGAGCAGGGGGTTGGACTAGAAGACCTCTGAAGTTCCTTCCAACTCTGTTATTCTGTAACTTTAAGCGCTTTCAAAGCCCCATTTCTTGTAAAATTCCTACTCATGACCTGAATCTTTCTCTTGGGGCTTCTTTGTTTACAAGAAATCCTGCCTTTTACTCTTCAAATATTTGGCAACTGTTTTCTGGACTAGGTAAGAATTAAGCTTCCTTCTGGAAGTTATTTTCCACACCTTGAGGAAGAGACCCACTCTCCTCCAAGAACTAAGATTCCATGGTCATTTTTAAGGAGTACAGTGTTCCTCAGAAAGCTCAAAGTGTTCCTCCAAACAGAATCCTGAATTTTGGTTATGATTTACAGTAGGAAATAAGCTGTTAAACAATAATAGTTAATTATTGGCATTCTGGAATTACCAGATTCAGATTCAAGCAGAATGTCCTGTACTTTGGGGAGTGATATAAAAAAATGGCTTCTGTCAAATGCATAAACCTTAAAAAGAAGGTTTTTCAATACATTACTTAACTTTTTAATACATGACACACGGACATCCTTAAAAAGAAACGTGTACATGTGTAATGTATTGAGAAGTTATCCTGAGAATTCTGGTCAATAGAGAAATAGATACAGGACCCAATATTAAGTAGTGGAAGATTCAGGCAAAATTAAACTCCTCCTCATGTAAGATCACAGAATTCGCAACAAGCAAGTTAGATGGCTGTAATAGGGCATGCTCTTGGAAAATTAAGCTGTCAACAACTATCAATCATAATTAATGCTGTACATGAAATGTTCCTGTCTCCTTGTAATCTTTCCATCATTTTCTTGATATCCATTATGAGAAATAGCATATCAAAGATAAATCTGTGGTCTGATTCAGCAATGAAAGTTTGAAAAAAGGCAGAGTGTCTCTGTGGTTGTGAAAGTTCCAAAGCACTTTTTCCAAACCAGACACAGTCTTAACACAGAGAGAGAGACAGAGAGAGAAAGAGACGTCTCAGGAACTGAATGATATGCTAAATTTAAAAAAAGTATTAAAAAGCATTCATCTGAATTGTGCTTCCAATGTTGTATATGATGGAGAGTACTGTATGTACTCTCCTGGATGAAGTTTTTTTTTAGCTTAATATTCATGCAAATGTGAGTCTTAATTCACATAATTTCATACAGTGCCCAAGGTGTAGAATTTCAATTGAACTTGAGAGTAAATATTTAGGGAACTTATTTACAGAAGCTTTGGCATTGGAAGAAAAGCCCCTGATTACAGATTTTCCGTTGTGCTTGTGTTGCATGTCAAAGCCTGGCCTCACAATAATGCAGCATTGTCCTTGTCTAGTTTTACCAAATCACCTTCAGAGCATCAAACCTAAAACCAAGCACAGATGCAGCACAAAATGTTCATTCTATTTTGATCACAAATGACTGGTGAGAAACACACCCATCTCTGTCCTTGCATAAAAATATCTAAAAGACTTAAAACAATCATGATGAAGAAATGGCTTATCACAATACAGTACAGTACAGTACATTTGTTATCTCAAGGCTAGGCCAAGATTACACATTTTTGTCATACTTCTGATTAAAGAGCTTGCAATAGACATTGATCATGAATAAACCAATCCCGCTTAAAGGGACATAAACCAGACAACAGGATAGCAATCAATTCCATTAGCTACATACTCTGTGAAGTAATTCTCCTAGGAGTTTCTTTTTATCCTTTCTGAATTGATTTCTGTTCCCTTTAAAAGAAAAACAGAGTTCCCCACAAAATCCCATTGTTTTTCCTCATCCTACTTCATCTCCCCCCTCGTAATTTGGTTAGCTTCCTTCCCACCCACCCAGGAACATCAATCATAATTTAATTTAACCAAACATAATGTAATTGAGAAGCAACCATTTGAGGATGTTCTTTTACTGACAATCTCCTTCCAGCCACAGCAAAAGAGAGGAGAGGGCAGATTTATTAGGAATTTACCTCTTTCCCGAATCCTTATTTTTCGAAAGGCTATTTTCTAATAAAGCCAATGAGGAGAACTAGCTGTGTCAGCTCTATTACTGACAAAGCTGATCGGCTTGATCCTGGGGCCTCTGTTGGGGGGAAATAAGCAGCTTTGCCTATAAAAGGCATCTTCCTGTTCTTTTGTAAAAACCACAGAGTGGGGCTTCTCCAGCCACTTCATGCCCATAAAGCTTTCATCAGGTATATGCAAAGCTCCCAGCCTGAACATGCCTCCACCTCTGCTGACAGAGCTCCTGTACATCACTTCCTCATTCAGTTCCCCTGAAGCCACCAGGTTGAGAAATTCGGACTGTCATTTTGTCTGAAAATTAGAAATCCAACTAAAAGACGTAAAATCCTTTTTGCCTTCCCTTATAAAGGAGGGATTTCCAACCTCTTTGCTTCCTCTCTCCAATACTGCATCCGAGTTTTATTAACCAGAAAAACTTTGGGAATGGGCAGCATAGCCCCTTCCTCCTCAAGCGAATACACGCTTGAAGTCCCACACAATCAGTGGCAGGAATGTCCAATGCAAAGCATGAGAAATGAGATTTGTGAAACAAATTCACATGATCAGGGGCAGAAGGAAGTTTCAGAAAGGACATATGGTTTTACTTCCAGGCCCATTAGTATTTTCAATTGTTTTGATACAATTTTCTGCTACGCTGCTCCTGTGTACAATCTGGGAGCCCTCCTGGACTCGTGACTTCTTCATGAAGAACAGGTGACAGGGGTGGCTAGGAGGCTAGGTGCACCCTGGTGTGCCCATTCCTGGATCAAGATGCTCTACTTAAGAGTCACTCATGCTCTGGTCGCCTCCTGATTGGACTATTGCAATGCACTCTGTGTGGAGCTGCCCTTAAAAGAGTATCTGAAAACAAAATGCCATGGCTTAAGCACCTGTTTCTGGTAAACCACACATCACACGTCTGCTGTATGAGCTGCCTTGGTTACATTTGCTTTGGGGTCCAATACAAGGTGGCGGTGTTTATCTTTAAAATCCTTCATGATATGTGACTGGTTTATTTCAGGGCCCTCCTCTTCCTGATGTCACCTGCCTATCCTACCAGATCCAACAGAAATGGGTATCCTACAAGTTCCACTGTCTAGGGCCATGATGGCAAACCTATGGCACACAGTGCCCTCTCTGTGAGCACGCAAGCTGTTGGCTTAGTTCAGCTCTACCACGCATGCATGCATGCCTCCCACCAGCCAGCTGGACTTTGGGACTCTGCCGCACAAGTGTGACAGTCGGGAGCCATGTGTGGGCCATGTGCACATACACGGGGCGCATGTAGGGGCACTCATGCATGCACAGGGGGCACAGGTGGGGAGGACACACGTGCCTGTGCTGGGGAGGCGTGCTGCATGCGGGGGCTGCATGTGCCTGCACAGGGAAGAGCCGCATGCGGGGTGTGTGTGCATGCACGGGGACCGCATGCACATTGCATTTTGGGGGTTTGGGGGTGCACGTGTGCACTTTGTCTGGAAAAGATTAGCCATCACTGGTCTAGGAAGCTATGTTAGGCAGACTAATGATGATGGCTCTTTTCTGCTATGGTGCTCATATTGTGGATCTCCCCCTCCCCAGAGATTAAGTCAGCCCCATCAATCCTAAACTTACGAAGGTCCATCAAGACCTAATTCTTTCAGCAAGATGGGGGAGCCAGGTGAACTCGTGAGCTGGCTCCATTATTATTACAGCCCTCCATCTATTATTCTCTTTTCCTGTTTTAGGTCTGCTTTTATATTCTTAATGCTCTTTTAATAATGCTATAATGGTTTTAGATAATGATTGTTTTATTTAGTTTTATTGGATAGTTGTATCCCACCGAAGTTACTTTAATGTGACTAATGTGCTTTAATGTGCTAATATTTCTAAATATTATACTATGTCTAAGTGGTCAAAATAATACATCAGATGTCCTTAAATATTGACTGAAGGATGTTTCTAGACAAAGCACTCCAACAACTTCAAGAAATAGCTTTCCCAAATTCCCAAGTTATTCCCCGGATCTTCATTATTTTTATCAGTCTCATCTTAGACATGGCTGCGAAAGGGGCTGGGCTTGTCAGATGACTGAAATGATCTGCATGGCGGTTGTTGGGCAGAAAAGGGAGCGAAGAATTCAGCGGCAAAGGTGACCACATCATCGGGTTTGCGAAGGAGAAGCAGTTGCATGAAATCTGCCAGCAAGGTGTTGAGTTCTGGATGGCGACGCACGTAGGTGGCATGGCTTGCTTGTAGCTCTTCCTGTGGAAAGCAAAGCAGCCCACTCTCTTTTTAGGACTGTAGCTCATCAATGGCAGTAAATGAGGATCAAAATAAGATGTTCATTTGCCCCCTACCCCTGCAGTGCCATTTTTAAAAACTCTCCTGTCTTGTCCTAAGAAATGTATAGCCTAATCAGCTATGTGTTTTGTTATGAGCCATAATCCCGAATTGTTGGCTATGCTACTAGCAATTGCTTTCAAAACATCTCAGGTTGCCTAATGTCTATGGATATTCTCAGTCATTCAGATCATGGTTGTCCCAAAGATGCTTTTTCAAGAGGCAACTGGGCTTTCTGGTTTTTCTTCGAAGGCATTTCACTTCTCCTCCAAGAAGCTTCTTTAGCTCTGTCTGGATGGTGGAGAACGGAGGGATTTATACTCCTTGCAGACAGCTGGTCATTTGCATTCTTTTAGCGAGTCATTAAGACCACTGGAGGTTTATCTGTGTCATCAGGTCACCTGAGTGATGCTAATAGGTCTGGAGCCTTCTTGGACCTGTTGAAAGGATTGTGTTGTAGACTTTCAACAGTTCCAAGAAGGCTCCACAACCATTTGCACCATTCAGGTGAACCTGATACAGCTAAACCTCCCGGTGGTCTTAATGACTCGCTAAAGAGACCAACTGTATGCAAGGAGTATAAATTCCTCCATTCTCCACCATCCAGACAGAGATGAAGAAGTTTCTTAGATAAGAAGTGCTTTTTTGAAAAAGCATCTCAGGTTGTTTGTTATCATCTTCAACATACACTATATTGCCAAAAGTATTCGCTCACCTGCCTTTACTCGCATATGAACTTACTGTAAGTGATATCCCATTCCTAATCCATAGGGTTCAATATGACGTTGGTCCACCCTTTGCAGCTATACCAGCTTCAACTCTTCTGGGAAGGCTGTCCACAAGGTTTAGGAGTGTGTTTATGGGAATTTTTGACCATTCTTCCAGAAGCGCATTTGTGATGTCACACACTGATGTTGAATGAATTTACATGGCCTACTACTTCGTGGCTGAGTTCCTGTCGTTCCCAAACACTTACACGTTCTTATAATGCAGCTGACAGTTGACTGTGGAATATTTAGGAGCGAGGAAATTTCACGACTGGATTTGTTGCACAGGTGGCATCCTTTCACAGTTCCACGCTGGAATTCACTGAGCTCCTGAAAGGGACCCATTCTTTCACAAATGTTTGCAAAAACAGTCTGCATGCCTAGGTACTTGATTTTATACATCTGTGGCCATGGAAGTGATTGGAACCCCTGATTCTGATTATTTGGATGGGTGAGCGAATACTTTTGGCAATATAGTGTAAGTATGAACAGATGCTCTTGTCTATTTCTTGTGTTTCTATCCCACTGGCATTTTGGTCATACAACCACACCACTCTGTCAGCCCCATAATGCTCACTAGGACTTTCCTCCAGGACTAGATTATGTATTAACTGGAGATTTGTGATACTGGGTGCCAAAGTAAATTTATTTGAAATCAATGGCATTTGTTAGTTATGAAAGTCCCATTGATTTCATGAGAATGAAGTATAATTAATTTATTCTACATTCAACTGTTGTAGCTTTTTAGCATTACCTCCATATCAAGGCAGCACATATTGACATTTTTATTCAGTACAAGTTCCAAACAAGTCAGCCTTCCATTTACTAAATAAGCCAATTGTGAAATAGTTATCTATAAGCCTCAACTCCTTCAATGCTGGGCAAAATCAGCCTCCCTCCCTCATTATTCTTATCTCTACAGCATTTGTTTTTAAGTAAAAATGTTGTAAAATTTAGAAGTGATTGCACCTTGTCACAGTGGGGAACATAAGTACCTCAGGTTTGACTTGTTGGATTCTTGGTGTTTTCTGAACTTACTTTGGTTCCTGCAGACTTTTGTGACCAGGCTAGAAACATCATCAGTTCATGCAGGAGTACAGTTTGCTGGTTGTTTATATGATAAATTGTCTTGGGGAATTGTTTCTTCCTTGATTGTCTTGTCCGGGTATTGATTAATAGGTGTGTGGTGGGAAGATGTGTATTTGAGTCTTTGACCTTTGGTTGTTTCCTCTCTTGAATGATTTGCAGACAACGCTTATCTCAATGTGTCTGTTAATGGGTGATTCATCAGAACCATGGTCCTAGGAATACTTTTGCACTTTTGGAACTGGCTTGGTTTAGTATGTCTGTAATTTTACAATTGCAATTGTGGTTTCTACAGTCTTTCTGCAGTGTGTTGTAAATGACTCCTTTGTGTTCAATGGCTGTTGGTTTTGGTTAGGATAGTTTGGCTGTATTTTGTTGGTTTATGGACTACCAGGATGCCTAGAGATTGTAGCAGTTTGCTGATCATTTCAGGGAGGTTTTTGATATATAGTAGTTATCCTATTAGTAGGTTGTGCAGCTTGTGTAATTGTTGGATGTACGGTTAGACATTTTTTGTTGAAGTTGCTTAGCAATAGCACTTAGACTTAATACCGCTTCATAATGCTTTACAGCCCTCTTTAAGTGGTTTACAGAGTCAGCATATTGCCCACAACAATCTGGCTCCTCATTTTACCCACCTTGGAAGGATGGAAAGCTGAGTCAACCTTAAGCCTAGTGAGATTTGAACTGCCAAATTGCCTGCAATATTGCACTTTAACCACTGCACCACTGTGGCTCATTCATTGCATTGTAACATGGAATAGAATAGAATAACAGAGTTGGAAGGGTCCTTGTAGGTCATCTAGTCCAAATTCCTGCTCAAGCAGGTGACCCTATATCAGGACTTTCAAACTTGTGGCCTGCGTGGTGGATGCATCATGTGTTGGCCTCTCCCACATCTGGTTTAGCAAAGGGAAAATAGTCACAATATGTCATGTGACGCTGCTGTGATGACACAAGTTTGACACCTCTGCCCTATACCATTTCTGATAGATGGCTGTCTGTTGTGGCCCAGCAGGAGCCGTTGGAGCTGCAAAGAGACTCCGACAGTGAGGGGCCCTATGAGTCGGCTCTGGAAGATGTGGAGGACCCTGGATAGGGTTCTGACTCCGGACAGGGACCAGAGAGGCTGGTTGGCCACCAGGAGGCGCCTGAGGCATGGAGCAGCGGTGAAAGCCAAAGGGAGTGTGCCCATGACGTCAGGGCTTGGAGCAGTGGGGAGGATACAAGGGAGTTGGTCCTGGATGCCAGGCAACGGCGGGCAGATAGATGCAGAGAACAACTACGCAGATACAGAAGATAATTGGACCCAGGTGGTTGTAATTAGGCTCCTCTCAAGAGAGTATATAAGGAGAGACTTTGGGAGGAGACTGTTTGCAGGATTCAACTTCATTACCATCGCTGGAGAAGCTCTTGTGTATATTTCTTATCTTGGAAGTCTGGATTGCTGCCAAGTCTGGTCAGTTCAGTGTGTTGATTTACTGTTGCCTTGGTGTACGGAGAGGGGGGGTCAGAACAGCTGTCCAATATCTTTTTGAAAGTCTCCAGTGATGTTGTCGTCTCCCACAACTTCAGAAAGGCAAACGGTTCCACTGGTTGATTGTTCTCACTGTCAGAACATTTCTCTTTATTTCTAGGTTGAATCTCTCGTTGATCAGTTTCCATCCATTATTCCTTGTCTGGCCTAAAGACATGTATACATAGTATATTTCAGGTTTTGGAATTCTAGGTTATTGCAGAATATCATGCCTCTAGCAATTCTTACCCAACTTCTTTTCTGTGTCATTGGGTTGTTGCTAGGATAGTTCAGTGAACTTGACTGTTGTTTTATGGCACACCAAGAGCCAAACACATAATTGGAGTCATTTACAGCACATAATAAGCAAGGTCTGTGAAAATTACTATGTGGGGCAAAGAGGAAGAAAACCCAAAGAATGCATTCACAAACATCTTCTAGAAGTCAGAAGACTTGATGAAAACTCCTTAATTTCACAACATGCAGACAAGTTCAACCACAAATTCAATTGGAAAACTATAGGCATGTAAGCCAGATGTAAAAATGCAGAAGAATTCTTAGAGACATAACAGTAACAGACATTTCTTTAATTATCTAATTTTTATCCTGCCTTCATTACTTTATAAGTAACTCAAGGCTGCAAACATACATCATACTCTTTTCCTCCTCTTATATTTTCCAAAACAGTGACTTCATGAAGTGAGATGGTTTAAGAGAGAATGACTGGACAGAAGTGACCAGCCGACTTTCAGAGTAACACTAAGGAAATGTCTGCAGGAAGCAAAGCAAGCTTCGAGGGCGCTAAGAAATCAATGACCAGACACTACTCAGAGGTTTTATGATATTACAGGTAGTCCTCGACTTACCACCGTTTGTTTAGTGACCATTCAAAGTTACGATACTGAAAAATGTGACTTATGCCTGTTTTTCATACTCTTGATTGTTGTAGCATCCTCATGGTCATGTGATCAGAATTAAGATGCTTGGCAACTGCTTCATGTTTATGACGGTTGCAGTGTCCCGGGGTCATAAGATCACTATTTCTGACAAACAAAGTCAACGGGGAAGCCAGATTCACTTAACAACCGTGCTACTAACAACATCTGCAGCAATTCACTTAACAACTGTGGCAAGAAATGTTGTAAAATGGGGCTAACCTCACTGAACTGCTTTTGGTTGTAAGTTGAGGACTACCTGTAGATTATGCAGAAGTAAAATGAGTTAATTATCCCATGAACTTAGAAGTCTATCATATTATGATCCATACTTCAGATATTACCCATATTTCTCAAAAAATAAGACTGGGTTTTATATTAATTTTTGCTCAAAAAGATGCATTTAGGGCTTATTTTCCAGTTAGGGCTTATTTTAGGTAGATATGGTACTAAATGCATCCATCTGGCTGACAATCTTAACTGGGGCTTATTTTGGGGGAAACAGGGTACTCTGCCCTTAATCCCTGAACAATTCACCTTTCTGTCTAAGAACTTGGAATATAATTCAGCATCCTCTTCCCAGTCCAAAAGGACTTTTTCAAAGACAGGACGAGGGTCTGGTTCATCTGGAAAAATAATGGAAAATGAATGAGAATGATTCAGGATATATAGGAATGTGGAATATATAGACAGTGTATTGTACATATTTTGTAGTAAAAATTTGAAATTTTCTTGTTTTTAAAGACAAGGTGTTCCTGTTGTTTTCCTGAAACAGATGATCTACTCCAAGAGTTATCTATTTCAGACAAAAAGTTCACCTTATTCAAAAGCAATCCCAGTTCAATACTGGCAACAATTCCTATTTACAACACTGCGGGAACGCTTGTGAGGATATTACCTATGTCAATCAAAATGGGCATCTGCAGGATCACCATGATGGCTGGAGATCCAACTTGTATACGGCGAGATAAATGCCTGGATGGAAGAAGAAGGAAGGGAAACAAATTAATGGGAGTTTCTGCATTTGTTTGTGGGACTGCGTGAGAGAGGCAGTAGCCCATGGCAGAGCTGGGCTAAGAACCAAATTGTGATATATTGAATTGCAGCAGATCAAAGTAATTTATGATTCCCAAATATCAACATCAGAAGCAATAAGAGCTTATGTTCTAACTTATAACACCACTGAAAATAACAAGACTTGGCGTTACAAGGGAGGATGGAATATCTCAGGATAGGACTAAAGCCATATATGACTTCCATAGGTTCACTGTGAAATGTGGATAGTTTATTATTGTCATGCATACTTGCCAAATTCCTTTGGCTTTAAATATAGTGGATTCAGGTGAAATCATAAATCAAATTAAATTTGGTCTCTAGTAATTGATCCACTGACATGTTTTTCAGTACAAAAATTAAAAAAACTTCCCTTTTAGTTTTCTTATCCAGGTTGCCAAGACTTAAATTACCAAGCAAGGACTAACCTACAACCTGCTTATGAAGCTAACTGGTTTTAGAAAATATGGCAAGCCAAACCTAGACACTTTATGACAGCAGAATGTATAACACCCCCCCCCCCCCCAATGCTTGCTATGTGTTTAGCTATTGGTGTGCCACAAAACAACCCCCATCATGTTTTCTGGAAAAAAAGAAAGAAGAGAGATAGCTAGTGAGTCTCTTGCTACAGTATATTCCCCGAAAACATTTCCTCAGTTTACTAAAATTACTGCTTTCTGTCCCTAAAACATGGTAATGGACAGTTTGCCTTGTGGGAAGTACGAACTCAATGGCACTGACTCTTTAACACTTCATGACTTACTGACCACAAGAGGGCAGTGAGGTATAGAGTGTTAAGGATTTACTCTGGGTCATTTCTTTAGTACATTGAGTGATCTTTGTCTAACAAACTGCCAGGCTCTGATCCACTTCTTCCCAAACACTTATAGTGTTTGACTGTCTTCCTAGTAGTGCTAGACTGTCTATTCCTATCACATATTTCTGGTAAATAAATCTTACTCCTATAATACAATAGTTATTACCCTGTTTCCCCCAAAATAAGACCTCCCCGGATAATAAGCCCAATCGGGCTTTTGAGCGTATGCACTAAAATAAGCCCTTCCCTGAAAATATGACCTCCCAAAAAAATATTGCCTCACAGCAGCAGCCATGAGGTGACCATGCTTGTCGTCTCCTGCACCTCAAAAATAAGACAACCCTGAAAATAAGGCCAAGTGCTTATTTCAGAGGGGGGTAAAAAGAAAATAAGACCCTGTCTTATTTTGGGGGAAACACGGTGGACCTGCTCCACTAATCATTATTGATATCAGGAATACTGTTTTTCTCTCATGCACAGACAGAATGATTCCATCTCCAACAAGGCAAAGGAAACATGGCTAAATGTATTGTAGCTTTATTCTCTTTACCGCCTGCTGGAAACCGTCAACATACTGCCTGCTGGAAGCTGTTAACCCAAGCCTCAGACTATCTTACTCAACCAAAGAGTTATAGAAGATCTAGGGCAGATACACAACATTCAAAATCAGCCTTTGGATTGAAAAGCATCCCAAACTGCAAAAGTACTGTAGATGAGGTGTGAATTATCTGGATGTTGTCAGATTATAATTCTATTCTCTCCAATCATTGGCTATGTAAGCAGAGATGGACGCAGAAAACATCTAGAGGGTCATATGTTATCATTGGAGTATTTAGAGAAATATTCTTTAAATACTTCTAAGAGTGGCAAAAGGAAGAGGAGACTCATCACAGCTATCAGTGTGGAGTGTCATCAAATGCTTTGGAACATCTTGCCTTTGGAAGTAAAAGTGGGATCCTACCTACTAGCACTCTGTAAGGTATTTTGTAAGGTAATTAAGATCATCGTATTGGAATTGACATTTGGGAGTTGTCACTGTAGGATTATTTGATAACTGAACAGCCAAGTATTTGGTTGACTGTTTAAATGTCTGATTTTGATGCCCAACTGGTCTAATTTTTAACTTTGTAAATCCCTTAAAGGTTATTTTGATCTAGGTAGTATAAAATATACATATAATAAATAAAATATTACTATGCATTAACTCAAGCCATTTTTATTGGAAAAAGTAGTTTGAGTTAATTGGTGGTACTTGAAAAATTGTAAATGCTTTAAAGAAAACTAAGCTTCAACAGCAGGAGGCATCGGTGGGCCTTACCAAGTGGCAATAGCAAAGGCTGAATATACTGAATATACAGAGGAAAAGTCTGATGATCACATTGAATGCAGGAAAAGTCTGAACAGGAATGGTTACAGGTAGTCCTCGACTTATGGCCACCACTGAGCCCAAAATTTCCATTGTTAAGAAAGTCAGTTGTGCCCCATTTTATGATAATTTTTGCCATGCTTATTAAGCAAATCACTACAGCTGTTAAGTGAAACATGCAGTTGTTAAGCAACTCTGGGGTACCCCATTGACTTTGCTCATCAGACGTTCCCTAAGAAGGTTACAAATGACAATCCTACAACCCCAGGAGCCTGCAACAATCGTAAATACATGCCGTTTGTCAAGCACCCCAAATCTGATCACACAACCGTGGGGATGCTACAGTAGCCGTAAGTGTGAAAACTGGCGATAAGTCACTTTTTTCCCGCAGTGCTGTTGTAATTTTGAACTGTCATTAAATGAATGGTTGTAAGTCGGAGACTACGCATATACCAGAGCTTTCTTACCCATCTGGCAGGAAGTAGTACTGCCAATTCAGTGGGAGCGCTTCCACGGAGTGTACAGTCCTCTCCATCACAAACACATCCACTTCCTCTTTTTTCACTCTCTGCTTCTGGAAGCCGAGGCTATTCTAGAAAGAGATTGGCATAAATGGGAAAGAGAGATGCACAAGGATGGCTGTTCAGACCACGTCTTAGTTGCTCCACTGAATAAGTAGTTGATGTCAACATTTCATCCACGTATTGCACTTTAGTCTGGACAGCTGGTAATCTTTCTTCCCTGCCTTAAATATTCTAGAGACATTCAGGGTTTATTTTAGGTAAGCAGAAACTTTGGGCGGAGGTGTCTGGACTTCATTTTTACCCACCAACATCAACACAGGCTACATCCTTTATCCCCTGCCCTTTCATCCTCTGCCTCAACATATACAGATAGTCCTCGACTTAACAACAGTTTGTCCAGTGACTGTTCAAAGTTACATCATCACTGAAAAAAGTGACTTATGAGCATTTCTCACACTTATGACTGTTGCAGCATCCCCCTTGATCACGTGATCATACTTCAGATTCTTGGCCACTGACTCATATTTATGACGGTTGCCGAATCCTGGGATCATGTGATCATCTTTTGCGACCCTTTGCCAAGCAAAGTCAATGGGTAAACAGGGCTCACTTAACAACTATGACACTAATCTAACAATTGCAATGATACGCTTGACAACTGTGGCAAGAAAGGTCATAAAATGGGGCAAAACTCACTTAACACATGTCTCACTTAGCAACATAATTTTTGGGCTCAATTGTGATTGTAGATTAAGGACTTCCTGAACTTCTTTTTTTTGTTACCAATTATAAATACAGAAGAAGAAAAAGATACTGTATTTTTCAGAGTATAAGACGCACCAAGATTTTGAAGAGGAAAATTTTAAAAAAAGTGTTTGCACTCTACAGTTCTCCCAAAAATGGCACATTTTTCATGAAAACAGGCCCATTTTTGTAAAAAGAAAAGGGGAGGGGGCATGCATAGCCTTTAGGGGGTTTGTAGAGTGCTCCTGGGGGCTGGGGAGGGCAAAAATAAGGAAAAAACAGCCCGTTTTTTAATGAAAACAGGCCCATTTTTTTGTCAGAAAAAAAGGGCATGCAGAATGCTCCTGGAGGCTGGGAGGGCAAAAATGAGCAGAAAACAGCTTGTTTTTCACTCATTTTTGCCCTCCCCAGCTCCCAGGAGCACTCTGGAAGCTTCCTAAAGGCTATGCATGGCCATTTTTTGGAAAGGGGACAGGGTTTCAGGAGGCCAAAAATGCTGTATTCAGTGTATAAGACGCACCCAGAATTTCACCCTTTTGGGTGAAAGGTTCGTCTTATTCTCCGAAAAATACGGTAAGTCAAAGTACAAGAGAGCTACAAGATACTGCTTTATAATGAGGGACACTGTAAATCCAAATAACTTTCTACTGTCTTAAGTTGATTGGTGGTCATTTGAGATTCAGACAGATTTCCCCAGTTTTTATCCAGGGATGTCAAGGCTAACATTGGCATCTTTTGTGGACAAAACATGTGCTCTACTGCTCATCTATAGTTGTTTTCCAAGACAGAATTCCCACTATATTTCTGGATATCCAGTGGTTCCATTATAATATACCCACAACCTGAGCTTACATAGGTAGAGGTACAGACATGTTGGTCAGAGTCGAATGAGAGGAAAACAGCATTTTCTGGTAAGGACTGCCTCCTGGCCATCACCCGTAGTATCAAGAAGTTGGCAGATTCTGAGATGAGGCCCTCAAGTTGTGCACATCTATAAGAGAATGTGCTGACGTTGATCTTTTCCTGAGGAAGACAGAAAAGGTTAGACATCCTTCACAAAAGCTCAGACAACAACCAGAAAAGCACACCATCTTGAAGAAAAATGTTT
The DNA here is from genome assembly GCF_051295495.1 of Thamnophis sirtalis. Lineage (NCBI taxonomy): Eukaryota > Metazoa > Chordata > Lepidosauria > Squamata > Natricidae > Thamnophis > Thamnophis sirtalis. The sequence continues at coordinate 60,473,322 of NW_028261381.1, read as the reverse complement.
GGGGTTTATAGATGGCATACCCAAGACCAAGCTACCATTTTTGGCAAGACAGAGGAAGAGGAATACAAGATCATAATTCTCCTTCCCTCTTCACCCAAACTGATTCAGACTAGGAGTTTTAGTGTTCTCATTTCTGAAAAAAGCAATCTGTTTATAATTTGACATTAAATCTACATGCTCCCTTCCAAGCACATCCTTATTTATGTCCCCTAAACCTTCAGAATTAGTTTCAAGTTGGCTTGTAGCCATCCCCCCTGCCTCAGAAAATAAGAAATGCCATATAAGACAATATTCTCTTCAGCAAGCCAAGAGGACAGTGGAAGGAATGATGTCCAAGCAGGAATTCCCACCCACATGCCATTTCTTTTTCACACTGGGTGTTTATCTCAGAAGGCCAATAAAGAACCAAGAATAGTCCGGCCATCAGTATTTGATTTCTGCCATATGAGCTTCCCATGCCTTTGTTTTCAATGAAAAGGAGCCTTTAAAAATGAAATGGGATAGGGCAGCAAGCTAGCAAGTCCCAAGAAAGGTGTGAATAGGCACATATTTGCTCAAGGCCCTTCGGAGAATAAGTGTTAAAGAGATGCTTTAATATGCTCTGAAGACCCTTCAGCAAATTTGACAGGATTAGGGATAGTCACTTGGTATCAAGCACCAGGGAAATCAGGAGATCTAGACAGTTCAAAGGAGTATAAAGATTTATTACAAGCTTAAGCTCTCTACAAGAATCTGAACTACTAACAGTCAAGGGAAATTAGCGGGAGTTAAGAATAGAAAGGAATTTAAGGACTTAGATCTCTTATGGGCGTGCAGGGACCCCTCCCTCGGGCTCAGGCTGCTCATCCCCTACACCTGGCTGAAAATAGCCTGGCTGGGAATACCAGTTATGTTGTCTTGAGGGTACCATCAAGAATTAGAAGAGAGATTATATAGTCCAATTGTTCAGGTGTTCACTACTGCAACAGCATGGAAGCGAAGGTGAAGCACAGACACAGAAGGGAAATAAAATACCATTTGTCACTCTGCCCAGGATGCAAAGTGCTTTTGCAGTCCTTAGCTCCAAGGTCTCTCCACCTGTGCCACCACATTAGCTTTCATAAGGCAGTTAAATGAAAAGATCAACTAGGGCAGCCTTCCCTAATCTATCTTACTGTGGTTAATTTGATTTAACAGGATTCATAGCAACAAGTTAGGCAAGTTTCATAGGCTGGCGACACTCTCACAGACGTCTGGAGTTTTCAGCCTGGCTGGCTGGGTGTGGGGATCTTGATGTAACTGAAGGGTGGGTGAAGGAAGAAGGGTTAGTCCTGTCTTCATATCTTGGTACAGCTATAGATATTATAATCAACTAATTCTCATGAATTGTGAGGACAAGGGAACTGGGCTAATATTCCAGGTTCTTTAGGCACAGCTCATTTTACTCACATCTTTTTCCACTATAGTTTTGGTCACATAAAGCTGGCCGTGCCGCTTTACCACTTTGGTCCTGGTTTCCACTGGATGATCTCTAAGCTGCAGGAAAAGCAAAAAAAAGGAACAGGAAAAGGTGGCACAGCTATGCTAGGATTGGCCTCAACTATGCAGGCACTTGGTTTCCTGAAAAGGTGGAAGCTTCACCACTAGTTGAGCTGTGAGTTAACTTTCCCTTATGACCGTGATGGTGAACCTATGGCACGTGTGCCAGTGGCGTGCAGTGCCCTCTCTGTGGGCACGTGAGCCGTCGCCCTAGCTCAGCTCCACCGCGTGCAACTCCTGCAAGCCACCTGGCCTTTGGGTCTCTGCTGTGCATGTGTGGGGGACATGGTGTACATGGGCGGGGGGGAGGCACATGCACATGCGGGGGCCACACACACATGCAGGGATGAGCACATACTGGGGGCTGCACAAGCATGCATGTGGGCCCGAGCATGCATGTACAGGGGTCTGAGACCATGCATGGGGTTGTATGCATGAATGGGGGGTCGGGGGGCATGCGTGGGGGCCAAATGTACATTGCATTTTGGGGGTTAGGAAGCGTATGTGTGCATTTGTATGTTCACACACGTGTTTTAGGCACTCGGTCCAGAAAAGTTTAGCTATCTCTGCCCTATGACCTTCCTGAAAGCATTTCTTACTTATTTGTTATATCCTGCTTTTCCTCCGAGAGCTCAAGGTGACACAGCAGAGCACTCCTTCCTATTTTATCCCTGACCATGAGAACAGCCTTTGAGAGGCCAGTTGTCCACGAGCATCCTCCCATCCAAATCCCTCTTTGAAGCCCTTCAAGTCAGTGGTCACTATTACATCTTTTGATAATGACTTCATTATTTGGAAGGAAAGGTGATCCTTCTCTATTTTTATACCTATAATTTTTCTTCATTAGATGTCTCTAATTTTATTGTTCTAACAGAAGCTTCGCCTGGTACACTTTTCTCATGCCATGCATTATTTTATATCCTTGGATCATGACCCTCTCTCAAGCTGCCTTTTTTTTCAAACAAAAGAACCCGAACATTCACAATAACTTTTTCCTTGTGTGGAAAATGCTCATGGCCCCAATCATTTCAATGCCTACTTTTAAATGTTTTTCTTGCTCTATTATGCCAACTAAAATTGTACATGATATTTCAGTTGTAGATGCAGCACAAATCTAATGATCTCTATCGGTACATTGGTCCTTTTCCCAGCTGCTGCAGAGTAGATCTCGTCACTGAGCAATCTACTCCAGCTTCAAACTCTTTTTCCTGATTAGCTGCAGATACGTCAAACTTAATTAGTGTATATGTGAAGTGCGTCCCAATTTATCAACATATATTTATGATTAAATTACGTATATTTAAATAAATTGCATTTGCAGTTTGGTTGATCAGTTTCTCAGTTTAAACAGATCTCTCTTGAACCTTTCAGGATCACTTTTTGATTTTCCCACTCTAATAATGTAGTAAAAACTCCACTGACTTAGCCATCTCATTGAGTCTCTTACTCTTGAATCAAAATCATTTATGAGCAAATCTATAAAACTTTATAAAACCCTACTGTTGTAAAACCACACCTGGAATAGTGTAACCAATTTTGGTCACCATGCTACCAAAAAAAGATGTTGAGACTTTGGAAAAAGTTCAGAAAAGAGCAGCTAAGATGATCAAAGACTTGGAGACTAAAACATATGAAGAACAGCTGCAGGATTTGGGTTTGGCTAGTCTAAAGAAGAATTTGGGGTGACATGATAGCAGTATTCCAGTATTTGAGGGATTGCCACAAAGAGAGGGTCAAATTATTCTCCAAAGCACCAGAGGGCAGGACAAGAAACAATGGTTGGAAACTAAGCAAAGAGAGAAGCAAGCTGGAATTAAGGAGAAGTTTCCTAATAGTGAGGACAATTAACCAGTGGAACAGCTTATCTTCAGAAATTGTAGGTGCTCCATCACTGGAGATTTTTAAGAAGAAACTAGAGCAGTCACTTATCTGAAATAGTATAGGTTCTCCTGCTTGAGCAGGCGGCTGGACTAGAAGACCTCCAAGATCCCTTCCAGCTCTATTCTATTCTTATAAATTCAAATTAAAAAGCTTGTTAATAAACTACCCTTTTATTGTTACTCATGATTTTTAAACTATTTAGTAAACCATATAGGACAAGCCATCTTTTTCCACGATTTTGCTGTTTATTCATGAAACTATGAGAAACTTTTTTTGAAAGGCTTTAAAAAAATGTTAATTGGGTTATCTCTAGCCATGTGCCTGCTGACACTCTAAAATAGTTTTAAGGGAATGGCCTCTGCAAAACTCCTAAATCTTTACTGCCATCTAACAGCTATTCAGAATTTTGCAACCCAGATCCGGTGGCCCTCTTCTTGTCCCTTGTACTTTAATATAATACAAGACAGGTTTAAAAAATGATAAAAATATGTCCCTGCAGGTTTTTACTCTGCTAGTGGTAGCTGACCTAAGAGGATGATGCTCATCTCTGTTTCTTTAAATTATTGGGCCAGCACTGTCCAAAAGTGTTTCCAAAGATCTGGTCATTAGACTAACATGATATCATGCCACAGCACAGAGTGTGTGGCAAAACAAGGAATGCGGTTACATTTCTATCAAAATTGTGTCTATTTATCTACTTGCATTTACATGCTTTCCAACTGCTACGTTGGCAGGAGCTGAGGCAAGTGATGGGAGCATCATGTGGTGGTGAGACTCAAACTGCAGGAGCACAAACCTTCTCCAATGTATTTTATGTTGGAGCCTCTTTAATACAAAACAGAGGTTGAAGGGATCTGGATCCATCCTCCCATCCTCTTTTTCTGAAAAGCAACCAGCATTTTTTGCTACTGAAATTTACCGGTAGCTCTTCTCCTACTCTACCCAATGATTTTTCCCATTTCACTTTGCTACTCCTCCCGCCTGCCAACTTATTTAAGCTTTTAAAGGGTTGGGTTTTGTTTTTTGTTTTTTTTGCACATTTTAGCTCTTTGGGAAGGGGAGTAGAATTTGGAGGAGGCTGCAGATGTTCTAGCACTGCCAGATCCCTGCTGGATAAGGAAGCCAGAAGTTAGGGGAAAGTAAAATACATAAGATACTCACCCTCATACTTTCCTGAATATGCTGCTCCAAAATCTCCAGTTTCTTCGATACATATCCTGATGGAAAAAAAGGACATTTATAGGAAATCAAGGCAGCGACACAGTTGTTTTATTTCCTGTTGGGCAGCTTTTCCCAATTTAATGCCCCTCAGATGTGTGCAATTATGACTCTGAATGGCCGCATTGGTCCAAATAATGGGAATTTTAATCTGTTAGAGAAAACTGTTCTGGGATATTTTGGCATGTTGGTGCTACATGGAAATTTCTTACGATTCTTGGAAATGTTTCGTCTTTCACCAGCGGGTTATGAGTGTGTCTAATCTTCTGGTGTGAACTGCTTGTAATGACAGCTTAACCAATCCTGCCCAACAAAGTCTTATTTGTGCGTTTGTGCAGGAATGAAACTTAGTTTTAAACCACATTTCTTGTTTTGTCCTATTGACTGTCCAATAAGAAAAGCAGCTAAATTGGGATGCTTGGGGAAAAGAAGACATAAATTGTTTCAACTTTTACCCTCAAAACGATGCTATAGGGCACTGCACACCAGAACAACTAGATACAAGGACAGTTTCCCCCCGAATGCCATCACTCTGCTAAACAACTAATCCCCACAACACTGTCATATTATCTACTAAGACTCTATTACTATTATTCTTCTCTTCCTTCCTAGTGCCTATCTCTTTCCACTTATGACTATAACCATGTTGTTTGTATCTTTAAATTGTATATTGTTTTATTTTCCTAGTATAATTTGATTGTTTATTAGTAACCTATGACTATCACTAGGTGTTATATTATGATTCTTGATGAATATAATCTATTTTATTTTTCTTTATGTACACTAAAATTTTAAATTTATTTAGAAAATGTCATTGCAATAATAAAAAATATTTAACCACATTCTCCTAATCAGAAAGGAATAGGAAATAATTAAAGAGATGATTGCTGCAAGGAATCACACATCACACAAAATGTGTAGACCACTAAGGAATGCAATTCTAAACTTAACTTTTTTGCTACATGTGTAAGTTCCATGAAAATTAATGCTAGCCGCTTCTAGTATCTATTGTATAAATATTTACTTAGTTTTTATTTATATTATATAGTATTTACATTACATGATAAAGCAATTAAAACCAAAAAGCATTCAAGAAAATTTAATGGGACTTATTTCTAAATAAATCTGATGTGATCCACCAATTAGGACAGGAATTAAAATGTTTTAATTGGTCTAGTGAAATATTAAAAGTGTAAGTAGTGCAGTAGATCAAACTTTCTGTGCACTTCAGAAGACCTATGCTCCAGATGCATAAAGGAACCCTATGCAATCTTAGATCAAGTATCGGGATCAGAGTATGAGAGAAGAGTATCAAACTGAATAATTCTAACACCATTATTATCTCTTATGTTTGGAAGCCTGCATTTAGGCATAGCAATGTGTCCAGTCCTTCTCTTCTTCCTATCATCCTCATTATGTTAATTTGAGGTTATGTGTGTGGCTTCAAGTCAGCGTTGGCAAGATTTCAGAAGTGGTTTGCCACTGCATCCTTCCTAGGGCTGGAAAAGAGCAATTGGCTCGAGGTCACCTAGGTGGGACTAGAATTCATAGTCTGCTGATTTCTAATTTGGTGCCTTACCCACTAGACCAAACTGGCTTATGTCGAATTAGTGCACTAAATTTACCTGTAAGGGAGATTTTGCAAGATACCCCATCGATGGTCGCTTTGCTGTTTGCACAGACCAGGAAACAGTCTTCTTCTTGCCAGCCATCCAACGAATAGCAGGCCCACTTCACCGAGATGGAAAATGTCCCTATAGTTTCTCCAGACTCTGAAATAGCCACCAGTGATTCTTCAAAAAGGCAGGGCTGAATTTCTTTTATTTCTGAGAAACGAGATGTAGCAATTTCAACCTCAGGAAGACAGGAAGAAAATTTTACTCACTCTCAGATGGACAAACTGGGATGACCCAGTTGGGTTAGAACCTCTTTTTAGCACTTTCTTGTCCTTGTTTCATCCTCAATTTACCCATGTAGGGCATTCCCTGTGTTAAAGCAAATGGGGGCGGGGGGAGAGAATGCAACCCACTTTTTGCTTCCTTCCTCTTTGTCTACAGATCAGATGAGGACTTAACTTCAAATAACCCTCTCTTCTCAGAACTCAGGGAATTGAATTACACAATAATAACTATGTGTAAAAACTGCGCTTAAGGCATATTGTCTGCTTAGTATCATGGAAACATAGTCAAACATCTGGCCATCTTTTATGGAACTGGACAGCTCATAAGTTATGTAAATAATTTAAGTCTCTTGTCTTTCAACCAGCATTTGGACTACAAATGGCTCACAAAAGCTCTTATTTAGGAGAATATATTTTCAACAGACTTTTCTGTTCAAAGACAGAGTTGTCTCAAGGAGCCAATGAAAAACCGGAATTGTTAAAACCTGGATTGATGCCAGCATGGATTAATGCCAAAATACAAGTTTGGAAAACTATTAGATCAAAATCTGGGCGTAAAAGAGGAACTTGAACGTGCGTGGAATCTGGATGGGAAGGAACCAACTCAACCTTGGTAAGATGGAGTGATTTTGGATTTTTGACTGCCATGTTGCAGTGATATGCCATCTTTGACTCTGGATGGGGTAGCATTCCCCTGGACAGAGCTAGTGCCCAATTTGGGGGTCTTCTTAGACTCATAGCTAACGTTCAAGGAGTAGATGGCAGCTGTAGCTAGGGAGGCCTTCCCGTATATTGGGAGGCCTTGATCACACCACTCATGCCTTGATCACTTCCTATTGGCAGTGAGTTCTACATGAGGTTACCTTTGAAAACTATCCAGAAACTACAACTGGTGCAGAATGCAGTGAATTGTGCAGTGTTGGGTACTGTTGGTTACTTCTAGGTTCACCCATTTTACACTCATGCTGCTCAAGCTGCACTGGATTCCAGTCCCCTTCCGGATGTAATTCCAGGTGTTGGTTATTATCTTTAGAACCATATGGCATAAGACCAGGTTATCTGTAGGACACCCTCTCCCACCAGAATAGGTACACTCTATGTCCCTTCCCATCAGCATTATGGATTCTTGGAAGCCTGTATTTTCCATGGTAGTCCTTGCCTTATGGAACACTGTCTTCCTAGAGACCTGACAACCCCTCTCCCTCTCCTTTCAATCTCCTTGGGAGCACACAGAACCTGGCTGTTCCCATAGGCCATGGGTGTCAAACTTGCTGCATCACGTGACGTATCATAATATTTTCTCCCTTCACGGAGCTGGGATGGGCCTGGCCTCTGCATGACCCATTTGGCCCACGGGCCATCAGTTTGACACGCCTGCCATAGGCGCTGTGATGGCTAAGATCATAGGAAGCAAGTATGGTTGCGACACCAGGTTTTTTTTCTGTTTTATTTCTTTTTGGGTTTTATTGTTGAGTATAAGCCTCTCAAAGCTTGGTTTTAAGATGGGTAGCTGTACTAATGTTTTAAATAAAAGTAATTAACAAATTAATGTGGATTGGCAGTTGGAGACTGGAATGTTAACCTTGGTAAACTCATGCTTCATGCTGATTGAAAACATTCCTTAGCTGTTTGGAATGAAGGGCTAAACTAGACCAGCCTAGTCTCAAAGATCTTAGGTCTTAATAGGTATTTCGGTGAAAGAATTCCCTCCTCTAACTACAGTTGGATAGGAGAAGGTGAATAGTTCTCTTCTTGTGTATTTTGTTCCTAATATAAATCTCTCGCTTTACTGCATCTATTATGATTTTGAAAACCCAGGTTTCGTAGTACTGCATTTTGGGCATCCTTCTCTAGCATAACAACTTTCAGCTGTGTTAGGATGACAACTTCTAGGCCAATGTGGCCCATTCTCATCATAGCTATGAATTCGGGGAATTGTAGTTCCAGCAGAACTAGAAGGTGTCTGGTGTGAAAAAATCTGGTTTAAGCACCCTGCCTACATTTCTCCAAGATACCTATTTTGTAAAATTCAGCATAGCAAAATATTCATGTCGACTATAGCTTTTGCTTAAAAGACACTTCTGAAATAAACAAGAGTACAGGTCGACCTCGACTTACAACCACAATCAAGCCCAAAATTTTGTTGTTAAGTGAAATATCTGTTAAGTGAGTTTTGCCCCATTTTACGACCTTTCTGGCCAGTTGTTAAGCGAATCGCTGCAGTTGTTCAGTTAGCCACATGTTTGTTAATTGAATCTGGCTTCCCCATCGACTTTGCTTGTCAGAAGGTTGCAAAAGGGGATCACATAACCCTGGAACACTGCAGCTGTCATAAATAGCAATAGCAGTTAGACTTATATACCGCTTCATAGGGCTTTCAGCCCTCTCTAAGCGGTTTACAGAGTCAGCATATTGCCCCCAACAACAATCCGGGTCCTCATTTTACCCACCTCGGAAGGATGGAAGGCTGAGTCAACCCTGAGCCGGTGAGATTTGAACAGCCGAACTGCAGTACTGCAGTCAGCTGAAGTAGCCTGCAGTGCTGCATTTAACCACTGCGCCACCTCGGCTCTTTAAATGTGAGTCAGATGACAAGCATCTGACTTTTGATCATGTGACTGCAGGGATGTCATAACAGTCTTAAGTTTGAAAAACTGTCATTACTCCAGTGCTGTTGTAACTTTGAATAGTCACTAAATGAATGGTTATAAGTTGAGGACTACCTGTGTATGTCATACATTAAAGGGCCGCTCACCAATGAGTGAAAGGAAACTCACTGCTTCCTTGCTGGCAGCTGGGATTCTTTCTGTTAGTTCAACTTCTTTTGCCTCTTCTGAGGCCTTTTTTTGCATCCTGGAGAAATAGGAGCTTCAAGACCTGGAACTGATGGAAATATGCAGTTTTCAGTAATGACAAGTCTGTGAAAAGAGGTGGGTATTGTTAGTAGTGGCAAATTGTAATAATACTCTTTATCCGAGTAATAAGATTCCTAAACGGTAATATCGTAACTTGGGTTGGTTGCAATTATAGTCATATGCTATGTGAGGAAGTGGGATAATTCAGTTTACTCTATTTCTGCTCACAGAAGTCCTTTTACAAAAAAGTCATTATGATGTTGAGATGATATAGGCTTATATGCTGAAGACTGGGATAACTGAGACTGCATGAATACAACTTATGGAAAAGAAGGTGACGGGGATAGGATCGTATTGTGAAATTATACAGAATTTTGTTTCAAACAAGACTTAGATCTTCCCCACAACATTTGCACAAGGTCGCTATATTCTGCAATACAAATTCTGACAAATGTGTGCATTATGCTATTAGTTTTGTGGCTGCACAATTGAGATAAAATTCTTGGCCAAATGTGCATCCTGAAATTTTATACACATGTATGGCTTACATACATGTGTGCAGACAGATAGACAGACTCAGAAACGCTAGTGTCACAGTCACCAATTAAATAAAATGAATAATATCAAAAAAAATAACCAGAAAAGTTGGTTACTTAGCAGGTGGCTAGGTAGGCAGGCAGGCAGACAGACAATTGAGTTTTGGCATTAGTTGTGTAGAGTATTAAACAATAGAAGAACATAAGACAGAATGTACATATTTTTCCCTTTGTGCTTACTTCTCCCCATCTAACAATTATGAAAATCTAAATTGTGTGTGTATGTGTAAAAGAAAGACTTTGAAGACTTTTGACTCCTGCTGACTGCCCGGATTAATCCCTGAAGTGTTCTTTGCATTATTTTCAGAAGTAGGTTGTCCTTGCCTTCTTCTTTGGGGTGCGAGTGTGACTAGCCCAGTTGGTCACTCAGTTGGCTTCCATGCCTAAGGAAGGACTAGAACTCCCAATTTAGACTGTCAGCTTAATGACTACATCACATTGGGTCAGCAAACTAGAGGAAGTAAATCCAGAAATTCAGAAAACACTATTCACACCATTTTAATCATGTTATATAATGAATGAATATTACAGTTTTTCTGGACCTTCCTATAAGAGTTTGGCAGACTCCTCCATGAACATTTAAGAATGCTCAATATATCCACATTGCAAATTTTAACAGCCACTGCCTAGGGAATTCTGAAAATGGAAAGCTTTCTTCCAAAATTTTCAAAAAGCTACCATGTTTTCCCGAAAATAAGACAGGGTCTTATTTTCTTTGGATCCCTGAAATAAGCGCTTGGCCTTGTTTTTGGGGAGGTCTTATTATTTTTGAGGTGCAAAAGGCGGCAAGTGTGGTCACCTCACGGCTGCTGCTGTGTTGCAATATTTTCAGAGAGATCTTATTTTCGGGGGAGGGCTTATTTTAGCGCATGCGCTCAAAAGCGATTGGGCTTATTATCCAGGGAGGTCTTATTTTCAGGGAAACAGGGTACTATTCTCAGGATTATTTGAAAAAATAATAATCTGCCAGTTAAACCAGCCTAATGGTGGCTTTCTATCTTTAGTCCCTTAATATTATCTACTTTTTTCTCCATCTCACAGACACAAGATTACATTATGAATCTCCATGAAGAACTCTGGAGAAAATATAACGATAAATGACTTTCTATACATAGAATTGAGATCCCAGGAAAATGAAAAGAGCCCTGTGAAATAATCAAGTGAAGACTTGACTCTCAACAAACACAACATTTAAATCCATACGAGAAATGCATGACAAAACAAAACGGCCAACTGAGAAATGGAGTGTCATAGCCAAGGCACAAAAAAAAAAAAGGTACAAGTATAGAAAAGTTGGAAATATTTTATGGAATAAATAACTGAAAATGATATAGAGGTAAAGAAAGTCCACATTAATCAAGCAACCCATCCCATCAACCTACATAGAAAACAAGCCAAACCTGGCTCCAATCCAGAGATGATTCTAGGAGTGAAATAAATCCAGGGAGAAGAATTAAGAAGCTGTAATTACTTTAAAACTGGTGGAACTGGCGGTTCTTGGTGGACAATCTCTTTGTGCCCTAAGTAGAGATGGAAGAGTTACCATCAATCAGAAATTGTTTGATAATAGACAGCGAGTGTCAGCTTGATAACAGGTTTAACAATGAATATGTGAATTCAGGTGTACAGAAAGAATGGCTCCAAAATTCAGATGTTTCCTGTCCCCGTGCTTACACTCACAGTTCTTGTTCTCACCTGTTACACTCAACAGTGGTCCCCATGCGATGGAAGACCACACAATTATTTTAAACATATAAATAAATAAATTGTTTACAACACCCATTATATCTCTTTCCCAAAAGCCTTGAAAGAAATGAGGAAAAACTACCCCACTGGAAGCAAATCACCTTCTCTCATCTGCGTTTTCTTTCTTTTTAACAAGAGGTTGCAATGCATGTACTGGTTTCTATAGCAACATACTACTCTCTTCCCTCAACCCCCCCCTCTTAAAGAAACATACCTTGTTCAGAGTTGACAATATTGACCATGTTTTTTTCATAAAAGAGTAAATAAAGCTAAATCTTTGAAAAGAGGAATAAACATTTTGGCAGGCACACTACTAAGAATCCCAAAAGTGTATTTTAATTTTTCTTACTTTGCTATAACTTTCAGTACAAACAAGACATGTCTCTACAAGTGGTTCCTTGATTAATTTTTAAGAGATCTAATTTAGAAACAATAGAATAAGAAAGAACAGCAGATGAACCTTTTAATAATAGAATAATAGAATAGAATTCTTTATTGGCCAAGTGTGATTGGACACACAAGGAATTTGTCTTTGGTGTATATAAGGAGAATAAAAATACATTTCTCAAGGATAAAAAGATACAATACTTAGTGATAGTCAAGGTTACAAGAGCAATTGCTTTGGAAGCAATGCCTGATTCTGTAATGAAGTGTGGGAACAATTAAATAAATTGTATTTAATACAATTGTATTCACAATTAATCCCAATAATATTCCATTTGCAAACTGTGGCTTCTACAGTACCTCTGCAGACAGCTTCAGGCATATGATCAGGATTTCCAACACTCCCTGCCTGCTTTCTGTAAGAAAACTCAGGAAGTTTTAGATAAAATCCTGACAGGTACCAATGAAAAGGTGATTTAAAAACTATATGGATACTTACTAGAGGTTAAACTAGAGGAAGAATAAGTTAAAGAAACAATGATTGCTTGGAGGGGAAATGGTGGTCTCAAAATTATAAAATGACAACATCAACAGCATACAAAGAAAATTTGTATACGATGTTTTACAGGTAGCACTTACCCCCGACAAGAATAGCAAGAATGTTTGAGAATAAATCCGAAAAATGTTGGAAATGTCATCAGATACTGGGCTCATATTACCATATGTGGCGGATATGTGTAAAGAAGCTAAAAGATACTGAACTAAAATTCACATGTGGTTGGAAAAAAATGATAGAAAAACATATAGACTTTAAACCAGGGATATTTTTATTGGGGATTTTACTGGAAACATATAGTAGAGAATTGAAATATTTGATTGTAAATGTGTTAACAGTGGCTAGAATTGTATTTGCAAAAAATTGGAAAAACAAGAAAATACCAACGCAGGAAGAAGTTATTCAGAAAATAATGGAATGTGCCGAAATGAGCAAATTGACATTTGAAATTAGAGAACAAGAAGATAAACAATTTTATAAGATATGGGATTTATTTTATCAATGGTTAGACAAAAAGTGTAGAAATGAAATATGCTAGAGAATTCTACAATTGTCAGCCTTTGCTTCCCTGGTGCTTTTCGGCTGCCATTGAAACAGGGAGGGGGGCATGGTATTTGGGAGGGGAATCATTATGTACTGGAGGATTGTTATTAGGAGCTGTCCTGACTATCTATCTGCGCAAGTGGAAGAAGGGAGTTTCCCGCCAAGGCCAACTGTCCAGCATTCCACCCTGATGATGTTTTTTGAAGACATCTCCCACCTGACGATTGGGTGAATTATTATTGGGCTATGAAATGGGGTGCCAAGGGGAGGGGATTGAATTATACATGATATTCATTGTTTTCGCGCCAATTTACTCAGACTCAGATTTGCTTTGCTACTCATCGTTTGTAATTAGTAAAAGTACACTTAATTCTAAGCATGGAGTTGAGTGGTTTCTTTTTTGATTATTAAATGAAGGAGCACCTGACAACAATACAAAAATAATGGAATAATACAGAATATAATATAAAGATGTACTACTACTAGATGGAGTTAGGATGATTTAATGAAATGCCATAATATAAATGAATTCAAAATTTAGAATATCTTGCATAAAATGAAGTAATAATGGTTATAGTCAAATAAATGATTAACAATGATAATAACTTATACATATATACTAGATTGATAATATGAGATTTTATACAAATTGTAAGTGAGGACTATGGAGAGGATGCACAAATGTTTTGTAACCAACCGACACACTGTATGCAACTGGAAGATGGTTTTATGTTTTATGTTTTGTCTGTTTGTTCGCCTAAAAATTAAAAAAAAAAGAAAACTCAGGAAGTTGAAAATTGCTCTTACTCCCACTATTGTTTTGCCCATATGTGGTCATTCTGTTTATTTCTTTAGGGAAGTAAATATTGACAGAGGAAGATCCAACCGATCAGAAGTTGTCTGCTATTATACACAACTTGCAGACTACCATTTCAAATGTAGTTCAGTTGTTCAAGATTTCTGTGGATTATATTTACTCAAACCATATTTATTATAGCAGTGTTGCCATTGGTAATGGAAGGACAACTCGGAGAGAATGTCTGCCCCAGTACTATTATTACAATAATAAAAAAGAAGAAAATACTATAGAAAGTGGAATGTGAGAAAATAAGGTACTTTTTTTTGCTGAGAGGCATCTTCAAAGTAGAAACATCAAATCTTTGGGGAAATACTATCAGTGGAGCCTGAGTTTTAGGCTGGGAGATGAGGAGGCTTAAAAGTATGGGTTTTTAATTGTGGATTTTTAATGTTGTATGCTGCCTGGAACTGTGAACAAATATCTCTCAATCGTTTCAAGAAAGCAATGCACCAGACAAATAAACCAAGGCATTCAAGCGTTCTTTAAAAATAAACAAATCGTGTAGGCTTTGTTCACTGATTCTGGGAGGTGAGAGTTTCAATATTAGTTTAGGAGTTGGTATACCATCTGGTGATCCCGCACAGAAAGATAGCTCCATCAGAGTATCACAATAATTCCAGAAGGAAGTCTTGGATATGCCTTTGGTTTGGACAAAGGACACAAAGAGGAATTAAATGGGAATTGGCTCAGTTATATTTCCTGGAAGGAATCCCTCAAGAGCATGAAATAAAGGTGATTTAAACTGCTTAGGCCTTAGGCTTTACCTAAAAGGAGGAAATCGTTCCTGTTGTTGATTCTTCCCCTCAGCTGTTCCTATGGTAAATGAGAAAGAATTCCTAGCATTTGGCTAAGCTTGGGGGAACTGTCATGTAAGGATGGCAAAAATAACCCAGAAAATAGAAAGAGAAGAGGAAGAAAGGACAGAAGTGTGAAAGATCAGCAGGGAGGGTATCAAAAAAGTGAAAGTGATGCCTGCAATCATATGATTGAAGCCAACCTTCTTCTTTAGATGTATCACATGCCTGATATATGCAAAAACATGGGAAATTTCCAGCAGTCACCAGCTTGATTTTTTTGCCTCCCCCTCTAGGAAATATAAAACAGAATTAAAATACTGAACAGAATCCAGGATGAAATGTGCAAAACTCAATGGACTTCTATTTTTAATGTGGCTTTTGTGGAGGCTAACACAGGGGTGAAATCTACTTACCTTCGCTACCGGTTCGCAAATGTGAGCGTACGCACCACCTCTGTGCATGGCCAGGACCTTCGGTCAAAAACAGATGTGATGGTGCCTGGGCAGGTGGGCAGAGCCTGCTATCGAGCATGCCTGAAAGGTAAGTAGAACAGCAGGTGGGGGAGGAGATCCTTCTTTCTAGCTAATATAAATTGCACGTCCCAGCTGATCGTCAGAAATACCAATTCACCAGAACCAGTAGCATTTTTTTACTACTGGTTCGGGTGAACCGGTAGCTTTTTTTACTACTGGTCCAAACCAGTAGCATTTCACCCCTGGGCTAACGAAGTCTGAATTCCTATGATTTCCATAAAGAAGGGGAAGCCCAGTCATCTGCAACATGCTTGGAAATTCAGATTTTTAGCAAGCTAGTAAAAAGAAGCTGTTAGATCCAGTAATGGATAGGCACCCAAAGGCTAGCAGTAACAACAGCTCTTTATTGAAAGTGAGAAACATCTGGCAAAGATGAGTCGGACAGCAGCCCTTTTAAAGGGGGCTTTCAGACCCTTCCACCAAGGACCAGAGGACCTTGTTGGGAACCACTGTTGCTGGGGTGAATATCTAACAGAAGCCCTGTTAGTGTAGGATACTGGCGGAAGAAGAATGAAGGGGCGATCCACTAGCCTACAATTAAATTCTGCACTACCCAGAAAACTTCTTTTTTTGTGGTCAACAAGTTAACTAAGATGGGAGGTAGCAGAGCAGTCCTACTTTGCTCACCACCATGGAATTTGTTCTCTCTTAAAGTCTGATGATTTCTTGAGTAATTCAAAGGATGACAATGAAGAACATCATCTCCATGGACCCTACTGAGTATTGAGGGGATGGGAGGGAAGGAGGGAGAACAATTAACAGAAATATGCATTGTATTCTTAAAAAGAGCTGAAGAAAAAAAGGCTGTGGGTATCAGACTCACTCAGGAATCTCCAAGTTAATGCAACAATCATCATCACACAACTCCTCTGCTTCTAACATTTTGTGACTCATATAGCACAGCTTTCCATTCAGCTTTCTCCGTTATATAGAAGCAGGATACTTTTGCACTAGGGAATGGCTGGAATGTTTTTCATGCCAACTCTCAATCATTTATAAACCGATTCAAACCATAGATCCCTCTTTTGCAATAGAGAGATACTTATTGATATTACCAAATTCAATGACTCGCTGTGAAAATCTATATGGATTGAATATGTTGTGTAATATAGTATACTACACAGTATTATTAGTAATTCATATTGAAATAAAGCTGAAATGGTTCCCATCATTACAGTGGCTCTTTGTTACCCCAAGATAGTTCCATTTCTGTAGTTTAGAAAAGTGCAGTAGCAATCAGGTAACCATATTCAATAATACAGCAATAATGAAAAGACCAATGTAAAAATGTTAGCTCTAATCCGCCATCAACTAATTAGTTCATATTGAGCTGTTATGAGCCCTGTCTGTATATAGAACAGAAATTTTGCATTTATGTGCAAGCGTGACAAAGTTAAACATGAATATCAGCATTTGGAGATAAAAGAATATGTGGGGAAAATAATCAGACAAGTAATCTACAAACAATTTGGAAATAAATCCAATTTAGAAAGCCTTACTTCACAATAGGTATGTAGGTGACTGGGAAAATTACAATACAAGCTGTATCTTTAAAGGTATTTGGCAAGGTTAATGTATATGCAAGTGCAATTTTACCTTCCAATAATTACTTTTCTTTGGGTTCCTTAATATTCATACTTCTTCTTTCCACCAGGTAGGATCCCACAATGCACTTCCTATAACAAAACTGTAAAATGCCCTAAGACAAAGTGCATAAGAAGATAGAGGTATGAATACAGATACACACACACAAACACACACACACACACACAAACTTCATAAATAAATCCAGTTGATTAAATAACTTAAAATTAGCCAAAAGCACAACTTTGAAACAAATTGTATATATTTAAAAGACCTTTTAACATGCTCTTAAACAAGACTTTACATGTCAGATGTTTGCAATATCCACCAGACACCATTCATACATGCATTATCAAAATTAAAATACCCCAAATGAGGCCGAATGCACTTGTATGCTTGTTTGAGAGTTAAGAAAATGAAAGTTGCCTGAATGAGATGAAACTACTCAAAAGCCTCTGACAAAAGCTTAATGCTGAATTCAGTGGGGCTTAATAAAGGAGAATATTTGTAGTTCAGGGTTGATATGAGGGAGTCCTTGGTGCTCTCTTGAGCTTGGTTGTTTTATTGCAGGCATTTCATTACTAAAACTAGATTACCTAGTTTGAGTAACATCTCCAAGTAAACGAAGCAAAAACCAAGGATCCTTCAAATGGGGCTTATTTCTAAGGGAAGATCAAGTATACTGTGGTGAATTTGTGCAATGAATTGGTCCTAAGGTAAAGGTTTCCCCAGCACATCCGTACTATTCATTCCCGACTCTAGGGGGCAGTACTTATCTCCGTTTCCAAGCTGAAGAGCCAGCGCTTCCAAAGATGTCTCTGTGGTCATGTGGCCTATTTTTCTACTTGCATTTTTACATGCTTTCGAACTGCTAGGTTGGCAGAAGCTGGGACAAGTAATGGGAGCTCACTCCGTTAGGGATTCAAACCGCCGAACTGCCCACCTTTCTGATCGACAAGCTCAGCCTTTTAGCCACTGGTTCTATAGACCCCTGCTTTAATCCAAATTCGAAATTGCTGAAACGAACGCCTTTTACAAGGGCATAAAATATGCATTTTCCAGATACCATAGTCTCATGGCCTGGAAGTCTGAGAGTGTTCAGAAAGTCTGGACTTCAATTCCCATCAGTCCAACCAGGAGTTGGCATTGGCTCACGGTATCAAAACAACCCGCTTCTTTGCATGCTACAGCATACGCGCACCCATCACCCCCTACTACTCTCTCGTGGATCTGACTCCATAGTAAAGGCAGCTTCAAGTCAGCGAAAGCCACGCTCGATCGTGGGCTACCTATGCTGCAGATAACCGGGCGGGGCGGTGTTGAGAGTGGATTCTCCGCAATCGCGGCGCCTGGCGGTGGCGAAAGGAAAGCGGCGGCCACGCGCTTCGGCTTCAAAATCCACGGTGATCCGAGGGGGCGGATCCCGAGGATTCAGTGCGTGAGATAGGAGGGCTGCTAAGCCAGCGGGGCGGGTTGGAGGCTTTTCGTGCCCCCTCCGCGGAGCATGGCTTGGCTGCCTTGGTTGCTGTGGATTTGGGCTCTGGTAACCGCACTCGCCGTTTGGGGTCGCCGGGCCTTGAGTTACGCCTTTCACCGCTGCGGGAACAGGCAGCATTCCCCGCTGATGCCCATGGCTGTGGCGGGTCCCCTGCTGCTCCGCATTGGGTAAGTCGAGGGGGAACCGGAGCGTAAAGGGAGGCGGGTGTGTGTGTATCTTTTTCGTAGTGGCTACTACAAGAACGTGCTCTGGGACTTAAGCACATTCTTGGGCTGACAAGGTGCATCTGCCGGTCCGCTGCAACTGGAAAGGACTTGGCTTGGATGGTCGGGGAGCTTGAGACGAAGATCTACCAGATCTGAATCGCAAAAACCAGGGCGGCCGCTAAATGGCAACCAAGAGTTCTTTCTGCGGATTTTTTTTGCAGCCTGGCTAGAATAGCCGGGATATATGCGGGTCGAATTTTGTCTGCTTCTTTTCAGGCTGCAACGAGACAGCTGAAGTCATTGTTTCAAGGGCTTCGTTCGTGTTTGGGGTTCAGCGGGGTTACATCTGCTTCGATCCTAAAAGGATGCGTACCGGTAGCATTTGCTTCAGTCTCGGGGAGAGGACAATCTGTTTAATTGTGGTTGTGGCGCGCAAGAGTTTGTGTGCGCCTGCGCGGGGGGGGGATTAACTGGTTTTTGCAAAAGAAACGCGGAGGAAGGAATTCGGCGGGTCTCGTAGTGGGCGAAAGGAAGGATAGGTCAATAGGGACGAGGCTGCTTGCAAGGGTTCACGGAGATCGGGTTGTGGGATTGGAACAGCAACCTTGTCCAGGGGCGTCGCAGCACCCAGAAGCGGAGACGAGGCCGACCGCGACGCTCTTGCAAGGCAGAGATTAGGTTTTAAACCGGTGTAAGAAACTGCCAGCGTTTGCTTTGCGGCCGGGAAAGACGCGCTTGTACCGCAGGCGTGGGTACTTCTGGAGCAAGCCTAGTGCGGGGGCTGGGTTGGTTGGGCATGATGGATGCCTGCGCATCAAAGGAACACCTGAATCCGAGCCTCTGCATGCGTAATCGGTGGCTTTGCGCAGGTAGCTCGCTCCTAAAAGGGTCGCGGGGCGGCCTGGGTGTCTGTTCCCCTCCTCCCAAATCGAAAGTTAAAAAGGACGAGATTCTGCTGTGCGCAACTTTTGTGGGAATTTTTTTTTTGCCTACGGCGGTTTGATAGTTTTTTTTCTGAAAGAGCTGGAGCATGACTAGCGTGTTTTCTGAAAATGCCTGTCATTGAAAAGAAAGAATAACAGAAGCATTACTGTGCTGTTCTCCCTTCTTTGCCATTTAGCATAAACGCATTTCCTTCTCTTCCAGGAATCTCCGTGAAGAAGAGTCTAATTATGTATGTATGTATGGCCCGACCTCTTAGTACTTCCATGTGGAGCCCTGGAAACCGGCTTTAAAATGCCAGAAAATCATTGTGTGAATCATACAGATAATAAATGGTTCATCAGTGACTTTAATCTCTAAACCGGCCTATGCTTTATTAAACATTTAGCTCCAAATTCTGATCCTTGTAGTCATTCTATGTCAAAAATAAACAAATGGGGAGTAAAGTTTAATGCTGAATTTAGAGCCGCATGGAATACATTTAAGTCACAGTTTGAAAGAGGGAGAAGAGATGGTGAGTAAGCACGAACTGTCAAGATAAGACTGATATTCCAAGGAGTATCAAGTGAGCAGAATGCTTGCTTACATAAAACAAAAAGGGCACAGCCTCTGCGGAGGAAAAAGCATTGCAAACTATGCTGCATCCGATGTATTGTGCATGTGATATAGAGAAACAGGCATGTTTTGTAATAATAGTTCTTCAAACTCCATTCCCCCATCTTTTGTGATTAAAAAGGCCTTGAGTAGATGGTTACAGATTAGGTTTCAGAACAATAACCATTTTCCAATAGGTGGAAGTAATAAGACACACACGAGCCATCAGGAACTTGGAATACTGTCCCCAAATCCTCTAACCTCTAACTGCTTTCTTACCCATCCATTACCAGAGACACTTGAAAAAGGAGGTGGTTGGAGATACATACCAGTAACTCACTAAAAACTGAAGGCAACTTTTAGCTTTCATGGGAGAATGCCAGATCCTGCTGGGAACAAAGAAGAGGAAGTCAGAAATTATGACTTCCAGAAATTCGCTTAAATTCCTAATACAGAATTATCTTTTGTCCCTGGCTCTTCCAACATAGGCAAATACATTTACAATATCTTTTTGAGAATCCGTGAAGGAAAAACCTCTCAAACATTTTCCAGCCATATTTCATCTTCTCTCAAAAGTCCCCACTCTTGAGATTGGATGCAGATCTTACAGAAGCAAATCTGCGAAGAAGAAATTTCCTGTGTTCTAATTATTCAGTGAAATTTTATGTTACTGTATGGGTAGTTCGCTTATATGTTGGCATTCTGTGTTTGTGTCTGTCCTCCTTTCTGAAATATGTCCCAAAAGTGCTTTTGCCAAAAGGCAATTGGACTTCATTGATTTTTTCCTTTGAAAAAGTTTTGCTTTTCATCCAAGAAGCTTCTTCAGTTCTAGCTAACTGGAGGGGAATGGTAATATTTATATTCTTTGCAGTCATCTGGTCATTAGCACTCTGAGAATGGGTAGTTAGCTCTCTGAGAGTAGTTGAGGCCACTTGGTGTTTTATCTGTGCCCTCAAAGTCACCCGAATCAGAGTGTAAACAGGTGTGAAACCTTCTTGGGACTTCTGAAATATGTGCTAGTCGTTCCCGACTCTAAGGGGGGTGCTCATCTCCTCAGTCTAAAGACATCACTGGGGTCATGTGGCCAGCATGACTAAACGTCGGAGGCGCATGGAATGCTGTTACCTTCCCACCAAGGTAAGTGGAGGAAGTGGACAAGGCCATGGGAGCTATGAGTGCCTCCACATGTGTGCTGGACTCGTGCCCCTCCTGGCTGGTTGCTAACAGCAGGGAGGTGACACGGGGCTGGATCCAGGCGGTAGTTATCGCCTCCCTTTGGGAGGGGTTCTTTCCCCCCGCTTTTAAGGCGGTGGTGGTGAGACCCCTCCTGAAGAAGTCATCTTGGACCCAGCCGTTCTAAATAACTACCATCCAGTCTCCAACCTCCCCTATGTGGGGAAGGTTGTTGAGAAAGTGGTGGCCTCTCAGCTCCGGCAGTCCTTGGAGGAAACCGATTATCTAGATCCCTTTCAGTCGGGATTTAGGCCTGGCTACAGCACAGAAACCGCTTTGGTCGTGCTGACCGATGATCTCTGGAGAGCCAGGGACAGGGGTCATGCGTCCTAGTGCTCCTTGACCTCTCAGCGGCCTTCGATACCATCGACCATGGTATCCTTCTGCGACGACTGCGGGAGGTGGAGGTGGGAGGCATCGTCCTACGGTGGTTCTCTTACCTCTCGGACAGGTCGCAGTCGGTGTTGGTCGGAGGACAGAGATCGACTCCTAGGCCCCTGAATTATGGGGTGCCGCAGGGTTCGGTCCTGTCCCCCCTCCTGTTTAATATCTACATGAAGCTGCTGGGTGAGATCATTCGACGGCACGGGATAAAATATCAGTATGCGGACGATACGCAATTGTATCTGTCCGCCCCGTGCCAACTCAGCGAAGCGGTTGACGTGATGTGGCAGTGCCTCGAGGCTGTTAGGGTCTGGATGGGGGTCAACAAGCTTGCACTCAATCCGGATAAGACCGAGTGGCTGCTGTGTTTCCCCCCCACTAATTGGCCAAGTATTCCATCTCTCAGGCTGGGGGGTCAAACAGTACGCCCCTCAGACAGGGTTCACAATTTGGGAGTCCTCCTGGACCCACAGCTGACTTTTGAACATTTGTCGGCTGTGACCAGGGGGGCATTTGCCCAGGTTCGCCTGGTGCACCAATTGCGTCCCTACCTGAACCGGGAAGCCCTCACAACAGTCACTCATGCCCTTGTGACCTCAAGACTGGACTACTGCAACGTGCTCTACATGGGGCAGCCCTTGAAGAGCATTTGGAGACTTCAGCTTGTCCAGAATGCAGCCGCGTGAGCGATTATGGATGTACCTCGGTACACCCACGTTACACCTATCCTCTGTGAGCTGCACTGGCTGCCTATTGGTCTTTGGATACGCTTCAAGACGCTAGTCACTTATAAAGCCCTTCATGGTATTGGACCTGGGTACTTGAGAGACCGCCTACTGCCAATTACCTCCAATAGACCGATTAGATCCCACAGATTAGGCCTCGTCCGAATTCCATCCACTGGCCAATGCCAACTGGCGACCACCCGGAGGAGGGCCTTCTCTGTGGCTGCTCCGGCCCTCTGGAACGAGCTCCCCGTGGAGATTCGGACCCTTACCACCCTCCAGGCCTTCCGCAAAGCCCTTAAAACCTGGCTGTTCCGACAGGCCTGGGGCTAATGAGTTTTTTGTCCTCCCTCGAATGGTATGGTTGTTGAGTGTTTTAAATTGTGGTATTGTTTTGTTTGTGTTTTTTTTTTCTTATTTGTAACCCCCACCTTGACTTGGTTGTGAGCCGCCCTGAGTCCCTCCGGGGAATAGGGCGGCATAGAAATATAATAAACTCAAACTCAAACTCAAACTCAACTTACAGAAAGGAGATAGAGGGTGTCATGTCCCTCCCCCTCTGTTAAGGAAGGGCTGTTTCGTTTTAACACATATGGCCTCTTTGACCCCTCTTTCAAGTTAGTATCTTTGTCCAGAATATGAACTTTTTCATATTCCCATAATGAAACATTTTGAAAGAAAAAAAGCAAGAAAGTTCAGTTGCCTTTTGGAAAAAGTGCCTTTGGGACAACCGGGGCCTGGATGATTGAGAATCTCTAGACATTCCTAAAATATGAGTAGTATGTATGAAATTCCAAGGAAGCATGTTATCCATAATATGGTTGTTATCCTTGAATCAATCTTGACTCCTAGTGATTTTGACAATAAGATGGGAATGATTTGCTACTGCTTTGAGTATTTGTTGATTTCCTACAGCCCTAGGATTTCTTATTGGTCTCCCATCCAAAATATCAATTTGCTTAGCTTTTTCAAGGTCAGTCTAAGTCAGCAAGGACTGCCACCAACTTGGTTTTGCATCTAGATATTGATCAATTTCAGTAAGAAAGCTGAGTTGTTGGTTCCAAGTTAGGGTTATCGTTTGAGCAACGTCATCTCTTCAATCTTAGGGTTTAGTTCCTTTCTCCTCCTGCCACACTAGTACAAGTTGCAAAACCGGGACCTCAGAGAAGCCCAGATGAAAAATGATGGGGCACAAAAGGCTGAAAATATTTATAAATATTTATGTATGTAAATTGCATGTCATCTAGGTAGGAAGTATTGCCAGGGAATCTAATGAGCATGATTCTTTGCCTTTCCTGAAAGGTATTTTAGTTTGGTTTTTATTGCAAAGTCAGATCTCTGTGCTGATCGCCTCCAAATTACCAGTGTATGAATATATGTTTACACCCTACGTTTTAGGCTTATGGCGCAAAGGATTCATAGACTTATATAGGTAGTTTTTGACTTATGGCCAGTTGCTTAACAACCATTCAAAGTTACGATGGACTCAAAATTTTATTTATGAACCATCCTCAAAGTTATGACTGGTGAAACACTCCTGTGGGCCTGTGACGGCATTTTGGGTGTTGGCAACCAGCTAGCATTATCACTGTTGCAGCATCCTATGGTCACATGATCATATTTTGTGACCTGTTTTCTAGCAAAGAACACCCATTCGATAAGCTGGATTCAGACTTAGGACCAAGTAATTATAACTCTGTGATTTGTTTCATGATTGATATAAAAAAAACCAATAAATTAAACTAACAATAGTAACAATAGTGCTTTGCAGCCCCCTCTGAGCGGTTTACAGAGTCAGCATATTGCCCCCAACAATCTGGATCCTCATTTTACCTACCTTGGGAGAATGGAAGCCTGAGTTAACCTTGAGCCAGTTAGGATCAAACTGCTAGGAGTGAGCTGAATTTGCCTGCAATACTGTTCTGTATGCAGTTTAGGAAGCTGTCACCTCTGCATTAGACACTTGTCTGCCTGCTTTATAGATAATTGTTGGAAACCAAGTAGAGATGCGTTTAGCTATTCAAGCATAATTATCTGTACAGGCAGTCCTTGACTTACTACCACAATTGAGCCCTAAACTTATGTTGCTAAGTGAAACACTTGTTAAGTGAATTTTGCCACAGTAGTTAAGTGAATCACTCCAGGTTAAATTAGTAACACAGTTGTTAAGTGAATTGGACTTCTCCTTTGACTTTGCTTGTCAGAAGATTACAAAATGTGATCTCATGACCCCGGGACACTGCAACAGTCATAAATATGAATCCATTCCCAAGCAACTGAACTTTGATCACATGACCATGGAGATGCTGCAATGGTCGTGAAATGTTAATACCACTTTATAATGCCTTGGTAAGGCCACACTTGGAATACTGCATTCGGTTTTGGTCACCATGATATAGAAAAGATGTGGAGACTCTAGAAAGAGTGCAGAGAAGAGCAACAAAGATGATTAGGGGACTGGAGACTAAAACATATGAAGAACGGTTGCAGGAACTGGGTGTGTCTAGTTTAATGAAAAGAAGGACTAGGGGAGACATATCTCAGGGGTTGCCACAAAGACTATTCTCCAAGGCACCTGAGTGTAGAACACGAAGCAATGGGTGGAAACTAATCAAGGAGAGAAGCAACTTAGAACTGAGGAGAAATTTCCTGACAGTTAGAATAATTAATCAGTGGAACAGCTTGCCTCCAGAAGTTGTGAATGCCCCAACACTGGAAGTCTTTAAGAAGATGTTGGATAGCCCTTTGTCTGAAATGGAATAGGGTTTCCTGCGTAGGCAGGGGGTTGGACTAGAAGACCTCCAAGGTCCCTTCCAACTCTGCTATTGTATTGTATTGTCATAAGTGTGAAAAGTGGTCATATGCCACCTTTTCCCTCTGCTGTTGTAACTTTGAATGATCACTGAATGAACTGTTGTAAGTCGAGGACTACGTCTGTTCCGGTTCTGTGCTCATTTGGGGAGTTGTCTTCTATGTGTTTTCATAAAAATTCCTGCCATGGGCGTGTTTTTCCTAGGAGTGGTCATCTGTACTTTGGACTTTGCCTATTGACAGGTCAGTCTGGTGCCTGCTTATCTGACCATTACCTTGGATGCAGAGTTGTTTCTACAGGCCAGGATCAAAAACACAACTTGAAAGCAGCTGCTGCACATGGTAGAATGAACAAACCAGCTGGTTTTTTTATATAAGGGTTGATAAGTGTTGGTTTACTAAGTAGTTTGCCAGTCACTCCCTCCTCCTCTGTTCCCCTAGAGAACATATTTCTTCACTGGTTCAATTGTTCCATTTGCTTAGAATAAAAGGTTGTGTATTTTTGGGGTTTTTGTTTTACATCCTCTTGATATTGGCTGTCTGCAGAGTGCATGGAATCTGATTGTATATCCATTTGATTGTATTGTAGTGTATTGCTGTCATGATTTTAAGATGGCTAGTCCTATCCAGTTCCTTTCCAGTAATATGGTATTGCAACACCCATCCTCCCACATGCTGGGTATTTTCCCTGGGAATGTTTACAATAACAATTCAGCACTTCTCTAGTTCACCAGGTTGAGGAAAACTAATTAAAGATGTATTATTAGTCAAGAAATGTAATCCCGTAGAAAAACTATCCCTATCGGAATCTGCATGACTTCATGTTTATTTTCCTCTCATTTGGTCTGACATATTTTCCATCAGCTGCTCAGCTCTTATAAGCCCTTCATTATATAAATGGGAGTCTTCATTTTATAAATAAGTACCAGTAATCTGAAAGAGTGTTTCCGTAATGTTTTGAACGATATACTTAAATCCCTTTTCTACTCATTGTTGTGATCCCCATAATACCTTTATCAATATCATATTAAAAGAGTTCAGCTGTGCTTTCTAGTAAATTAAAGGTTCCTATCCATTCAAAGAAAAGATGATATTCATTTTGAGCAGAATATTCAGAGCTTGTGTTCTGAATTTAATATTGCTAGATGTACCTAGTTTTCCTACCCAGCTAGAGAAGAGCCTAGTAATAAAAACTAAAAAGAATATACTGTGTTTTCGTGGGATAAGATTTGCATGATTGACTGGATGTAGCACCGAATGGAACCTGCTTTTTTTCTCCTTTGAAAAATGCATGAGAAATGGGGACTGCCTTAATGCAGGTAGTCCTTGAATTACAACCACAATTGAGCCCAAAATGTTTGTTGCTAAGTGAAAAATGTTTTAACTAAGTTTTGCCCCATTTTACGACCTTTCTTGCCACATTTGCTAAAAGCATCACTGTAGTTGTTAAGTTAGTAGCATGGTTGTTAAGTGAAGCTGATCACATGACTCCAGGATGCTGCAACCATCATAAATATGAACCAGTGGCCAAGCACCTGAATGTAAATCATGTGACAATGGGGATGCTGCAATGGTTGTAGATGTGAACAATGGTCATGTCACTTTCAATGCCATTGTAACTTCAAATGGTCACTAAACAAACTGTTGTAAGTCAAGGACTACCGGTATAAGCTCTTTTTGTTGTTTAAAAAGTAACAAAAGATTATTCCATTTGGAACTATTGCAAGGATGGGCAAGATATCCCATCCCAGTTTTCTTCCTCCTGGTTGTTTCCCCCCCCCCCCCATTAAATGCATGTGATCTTTTCCACATGCCTTATCTGTTTTTCTGGGCTCCTTATCCACAGTTTTATTCCTTACCATTCCTACACATGGCCTCTATCATACCATTGCTTATCCCGTTCACTTGGTTCCTTCCATTGCTTGGCTATCTCCTGGGTGCAGTTAGTTTCTTCCTTCCTCTGTCACATCCTTCCCGTAAATCAGCCATCTGGGCTTTTTAGCAAATAATGAGAAATCCCCCGTGATGAGGAAACTCCAAGGAATTATAAGCTTTTGAGGGGGGGAAAGTTCAAAGTGTTTGTTTAACTTCTTCCCTGTTACAGAACTCGCAGAAACAAAGGGTGTTTTTGTATTCATTGATTTGGTTCTGGAAAGTATATTACACACTATTTGCTACATGAAGCTTACTGTGATAACTTGATTGAACTTAGTTAGAAGTTAGATTACTAGCGTGTCTGCATGGTGATAGGATTGAATTGTGTGCTTATCTCCGATGCAAGCTTATTATAACTCCAAAACTGAATTGGGAAACCTTGACCACACATTTACTAGGTGGCATGGGCACGTTAGGGATGGGGTGGTTCAGTGGCTAAGACGCTGAGCTTGTGTCGGCAGTTGGGCCTTTCGAATCCCCAGCACCACGTAAGGGAGTGAGCTCCCGTTACTTGTCCCAGCTGCTGCCAACCTAGCAGTTTGAAAGCATGTAAAAATGCAAGTAGAAAAATAGGAACCACCTTGGTGGGAAGGTAACAGCATTCCATGGTCCTTCGACGTTTAGTCATGCTGGCCACATGACCCCAGTGATGTCTTTGGACTGAGGAGATGAGCACCCCACTTAGAGTCGGGAACGACTACCACATATTTGCGAAGGGAACCTTTACCTTTATGGGTATGTTGCCTGTCCTCAGTCTTTCGTATATGCACAATATGGGGATCAGATACAGTATTGTTATGCCTATTGAGAGAATTTAGAATAGAATATTTAGAATAGAATTTAAAATAGAATATTTAGAATAGAATTTAAAATAGAATAGTTAAAATCTATACAGCTAGGTTTCAAAACGATAAAATCTCTACAGAATGATTAGCCTGCGAGCTAAGAAAAAGAAATGTATGGAAAATGTATCTTTGAAAGACTTTTGACTGTGATAACCAGGGACCAAATGTGGATGTTTATCACTACAGTTGTGTCTTTTGGAGGCTTCACAGTGGTCCTTGGCTTCCTATTCTTGGATCTTAGGATCCTGGTTAAGCAGTTCCTGATAGAACAGGCACTGCTACCTAAATGCAAGATTTTAGATCTTTTCCTTCAGAGATTTGAGCCCATCTGCAGACATTTTGGTTAAAATGATTTCAATCCTGCAGGGAAAGAAGTTTTCTTGTATGTGTGGTTTGCCTGTCCCATTCTCCAACGTTGGTGGAGACAACAGTCATGCATGGGTTAACTCAGTAACCAATAGAACTGAGTCTACCAAAGTGATGTCGTCGCCTCAGAGGAGTGTCCTCCTTTTTTAGACTCGGTTCAATCTGAACTGGCTGTGCTAACTGCTTTCTCCTCAACTTTTGTAGATATTATAATTGTCTTTAATTGGATTTTTTTCTAAATTTCACCTAAATTACATCCAAATTGGGAAGAATTAGTGGATAGCTCCTCAGAGCTCTCAATTAGCCCCCGGGCTTCTTGAAGAGACTCACCAGGGCTTCTTCGAGGCTTCTGCCTCCTGAGCTTACCGGCAATTTCAGAGGCTCTTCTGCAAGCAGCGCCTCCCAGCAACGGCCGTTAGAGGTTCCGCTCAGCACTGCCGCCTCTGCTGGCCTCCGGGCCTTTTCCTCGTGCCGCCAAGCCCTCAGCCACCTCCAAGCACCGCCAAAGCCACCAGCAGCCGAAAAAAATCCTCTACACGCTTCCCCCGCCCCTCAGTGCTCCCGCCTCCACCGGATCGCCGCTGCTACTCTTCTCAGCCTCTCCGCAGGGCCTTTGACACCCTCCCTCGTTCTGCGGCCTCAGCTACCTCATGGCGCCCAGCCCATAGGCTCTGTAGCCTCAGTGGCCATTTTGTTTTGGTGCGAAGATCTCCGGTGGCCGTTTTGGGCATTTCAAGGAGTCGTGAGTACAGACCATGGCCTCATCTCCTGCCCCTGAGCCACAAGTGCCTCTACCCACCAACAAGACCCCTTCTTCTGGGACTCACAAACGCAAGCCTGTCCCAGAAGCCTCCCCCATGGAACCCTCTCCCAAGGCCCCCAGGGAGTCCCATAGGGGTGCAATCAAGCCACAGGCAAAGGACAGTGCCACCCAGGTTCCTCCCAGCAAGACCAAGACCAACCACACTGAATCCCATCTATTTCAGGCCCAGAGGCATACTCAGCCTAGGACTCCTCCTGACCTATCCTCTGATTCGGAGGATGACCCTCCCCTGCTGCATCCATCATTCAACCTGAGGATGCCAGGTGCTCAGGCGATCTCGCCTGAAGTGAGGATGAATCTGAGGATGGCAGAAGCATCACTCCAGATGAGGAGCCTCTCTACCAGCAGGAAATTTCCCCTCTTCCCCGCCGCTGCTGCTCTTACTCACCTGGCATGGCAGATATGATACCTGAGGCCATTGAATGTGGCGTAGCAGCTGCCCTTAAACATAGGTCTTCTAACCACCCTACTCCACATAGGTCTGCTTCTTTTTCTGGTTCCAGACTCAGGGGTGGTGGTCTCTCGGCTTCTTCATCGCATGAGCTCCTTGGCACGTCCAGTCACCCCTTTGGTTTTTGGAGAAGCGGAATGTCCGGCAAGAGATTCAGATATCTTGAAAGACGATGGTCTTCCCCCTGATCCATCTGCATTTGTCGGTTTGTTCAAAACTGCTGTCTTTCACTCTCTCCTCTTTAAGGCCAAGAGGATCGCTGGGACATCCCTTCCCCTAAAGCACCTCAAGGAACAGAAGTGGACAAGGCGGACACTACTGACCCCCTCTTCATCCAGCCTAAGGTGGAAAAGGAGGTGATTCTGTCTCCCCGACTCTTCATAGATTGGTCCAGAACCAATGGGCATCACCAGGTACAGGTCCCGGCCCCAATATCTTTGACAAGCGCCTGTATAACATAGGAGCAGAACTCACCAAGGCTTTAGAGGTACCTTCTATCGACTTACCTATAATTGGCCTTTCTTCTCCTAATGCAGCCTCAGCAGCTCCTGAGGAGGCTGTTCACCCCAAAGACAAGAGAATAGAACAAACTCTGGTCAAGAGTCACCAGGCCTCGTCTTGGGCTCTGCTTCGTTCTTTAGTTGCTCTGCTCTCTTATGGCTAAGGCAACTCCAAGCGAGGCTCCCAGCCAGGGATTCTAGGGCTCGCAGGGATATTAACAAAATAAAAGCGGCCCTAGAATACACAGCAGATGCCTCCTTGGACGTGGCCCGTTTTGCGTCCAAGGCCATAGCATCCTCCATCTCCACCTGTCGCCTGCTTTGGCTAAAGCGGTGGTAGGCGGAAGCCCGTGCCATGTGGAGGCTTGCCTCCTCTCCCTATTCTTCATCCCTTCTCTTTGGGGCCCCATTAGATCCTGTAGATCCTCTAGAGTCCAAAGATAAATGGAAGGTCTTGCAGCCGGCCACTAAGAAACAAGAGGGCCAAGGTGGCGCAGTGGTTAAAAGCAAGCACTGCAGGCTACTGCTAGATCAGCAGGTCAGCAGTTCAAATCTCACCGGCTCAGGGTTGACTCAGCCTTCCATCCTTCCGAGGTGGGTAAAATGAGGACCCAGATTGTTGGGGGCAATATGCTGACTCTCTGTAAACCGCTTAGAGAGGCCTGAAAGGCCTATGAAGCGGTATATAAGTCTACTGCTATTGCTATAGGGCCGCAGTCAATCCTTTTATTGCAGGCAGCCCTTTCGGAGTCAGGACGGGGTTCTTCCAGCTCCCGTCCGCAATGTCAGGCTCCCCCCCCCCCCAGACAGGGCCCTTCCTTTTCCAACAGGTCAGACAGAAACAACCAGAGATTCCAGCCCAGAAAGTCATTCAGGGACAATACCAACCGATCCTACAAGAGGCAGAGGTTAGTGCCTGGAGGATCTCCCCATAGGGGGACGTCTGTCGACCTTCGCAGATTGTTGGGACAACATCACCAACGACGTGTGGGTCAGGTCCACGGTCAGATTCGGCCTTCTCTTCGACTTGCGCTCCAGCCCTCCAAACCACTTTGTCCCATGCCCCATATCCAGGGATCCTCAAAAGAGGCTCCTAGTAGAGCAGGTCATCCATCATCTGCTCCTCATTCAGGCCATTCAACGTGTGCCTCCAAGCCAGGTGGGACGGGGGTTCTACTCTTGTCTCTTTATTGTGCTGAAGTCTTCGGGGGGCTGGAGAGCAATCCTCAATCTCAAAGTCTTAAATCAATTCATCAGGTACAGGAGATTAAAAATTCACTCTCTCCTGTCCATCCTAGAGAGTGTGCGCAAACACAATCTCCTCACATCAGTGGACCTCACGGAGGCCTACCACCACATACCCATTCACAAACGACTTAGACGGTTCCTCCTCTTTGTCTATGCGGGCCTTCACTTTCAGTATCGGGCCCTCCCCTTTGGGCTATCATCAGCCCCAAGGGTCTTCACCAAGCTCCTGTCAGTCGTAGCAGCTCACTTACGTGCAAGACACATTTAGATCTTTTGCTACCTAGACGACATTCTCCTGTTGTCCACGTCACACAACCAGGCCCTGCGGGATCTCCAGCATACCTTACAGGTGCTTCAGGAGGTGGGATTCTCCATCAATCAGGAGAAAAGATACCTTGTTCCCACCTCTCGTCTAGTGCACTTGGGAGCCCTCATCGACTCCACTCAGGGGAAAGTCTTCCTGTCTCGGGAACGACAGTTCAGCCTCATGGACTTAGCCTTTAAGGTATGGAGGAGACAGCAGGCCCCTCTTCTCCAGGTGTCTCAACTGCTGGGGAAGATGGTCTCTTGCTTCTCCATTGTCCCTTGGGCACGGCTTCACAGCTGCTGCCTCCAATGGTTTCTTCTGCCATTCCAGAAGACCCAACAGCAGCTGTTCCCTAGTGAAGGTCAGGTTGACTCCAGAGGTCCTTCACTCTCTGGACTGGTGGATCTCACTGGCCATCTCTCAGGAGTCCCTCTTCAGGGAACCACTTCGTCTCGTAGTTACGACGGACATGAGTTTGATGGGTTGGGGCGCTCACCTAGAGGATCAGATAGCTCAGTCTCTGGTCTGACTCTGACCTTTCCCACAGTACGAATTGGCTATAGTTGAGGGCCTCCATCTAGCTCTCCTTCAATTCCAATCTTCAATTCGCAACACACGTGCTAATTCAGATAGACAACACAACAGACAAGGCGCATGTCAACCGCCAGGGGGGGGCGAGAGCAGTATCCCTCATGGAGTCCTAGGGACCTGGGCGGCAGCCAACCTTCTCTCCCTCCATGCCTAACACATCTCGGGCTCCAACAACACCAGAGCAGACCAATGTTCCCTCTAATTTTTTTTCAGTGTGAGCGGAAAAGTATAGTGTTTGAGCGGCACAGTTTCATGCCTGAGCACCTAAGAGAGCCACAGTTTGAACTGCTGTCATGTCTGCTGGACATTTGCGCAACATACCAAGCGTCAAGCGCCGATTGCTAGCGAGGTTTCAGCCTGATGAATGCCAGGCATGAAAAGTGCCACTCAAAGACTATACTTTTCCGCTCACCCTGAAAAAAAAAAGGCTCTCTGCTCAGTTTTTAGATTGTTAGACTGGCTAGAGAGAGACATGGCACCAACAGGGTCCTGGCCTGGGTCCTGGCATTTTGCAGGCAACCTGTCCTCTCACATTCCTTTGGAATGCAACCCATCACATGTGAATTAGATTTTGCCAATTATCCTATTAAAAGATAACGCTATTATTCTAAAATACGACTAACTCGATATTAAAAACTGTAAATATGTAATGCTGATAAATAATAGCAGTAATTGTTATTTAGTATGATTAAAATCAGTATTGATATATCAATATAATATCTATCGAAATTGACAATATACACTAAAATAACAATACAAATATATAATGTGGAATATAAATGTAATAAATATAATATATAAATGCAACATAAATGTAATAAAATAATTTATCATGAAACTCTCCCCCTTTAAAGTAGTAAGATCAATTAAATAGTCTAGCAAGTTTGGACAATATGCTATATGTTATGTTACTTAAGAATATATATACCTCAGAATCAGATACAACATCCACATCATTTCCAACTGAGTCAATAAAATCATATGCCATGCCAAAACTATTTTAAATAAAGATATGAAATTAATCAAGTATTGCATTTATTTTTCAAAATGAATGTACAATTTTTTTATTATTTAAGTTTTGTACCCTATATTTTCTAACTAACGTTAACTTTAAAAAGACGTTACATCAGACTACAATACAAGTAATTAAATGAAGACTAAAATAAGTGTTTTGGCATATTGAGCTTTTTATATTTCTTTCTTATATTGCTTCCTTAGTTGAGAACTTGCTCCTCAGCTTACTTACGCATTAACTGTTTGTTGCTTTTATGGTTTATTCATTCACTGCTCCATCTTCAGTTTTTTTCACAGGGGGCAGGGCTTCCTTCCTCCCTCCCTTCCTTCCTTCCTTCCTTCCTTCCCTCCCTCCCTCCCTCCCTCCACTCCTTTGGCCACCAATTTTGATCCAATTCTCTCTCTCTCTCTCTCTCTCTCTCTCTCTCTCTCACACACACACACACGTTCTTTGTGGGGGGGTTAATTACTCCGCCTCACTGCGCAAAGTCGGCTCAGCATGTGTTCGGCCCCCACTTACGCCGAATCAAATCCGCGGCCGGCGGGACCAGGGGGTTGCATTTCAAAGCCGCCAGTCCTCTTGCTTCTTCTCTTTCACCAGCAAAGCTCCCGCTGGCGCCTCCGCCCATGGCAGTGGTGCCACTCCCTCCACGCGGAGCCCCTGAGCTGGCTCCCGCGTTATCCCTCCCCCTTCCTCCTCTGCCGTGCTTTTGAGGCCGCGGGAGCTAGTAGGAAAGCGGCGGAGGTGGAGGCGGCGGCAGGGGTAACCCAGAGCCCAGCTGAGGTGGAGTCAGCTGGGCTCTGGGTTACCCCTGCCGTCGCCTCCACCTCCACCGCTTTCCTACTAGCTCCCGCGGCCTCAAAAGCACGGCAGAGGAGGAAGGGGGAGGGATAACGCGGGAGCCAGCTCAGGTGCTCCGCGTGGAGGGAGAGGCACCACTGCCATGGGCCAGGAAGCCAGCGGGAGCTTTGCTGATGAAGGAGAAGAAGCAAGAGGACTGGCGGCTCATCAAAACAAGACTGGGGAGGTCCTTTGCGGGAGGCCAGTTCTAGCCGCCTGCAAAGGACTTCCCCACGTTTGCTTTGGTAGAAATCTCTGCGCGGCAGTTAGAAACTTCTGCGCGGGGATTTCTTTCCATGTGCGCGGCCGCGCACGCGCGCACCTTAGAGGGAACAGTGGAGCAGACTGGTTGAGCTGCACAACAATCGATCCTGTGGAGTGGACGCTCAACCGTTGCATCTTCAAACAGCTGTTAACCAGGTATGAGACCCCGGTGCTATATCTCTTCGCAACAGCATCCAACAACCAACTGCCCAGGTACCTGTCTTGCTACATGACACCAGGTGCGGAAGGGACGGATGCCTTAAGGTCCAGGTGGCCCCTCGGTTTCCTGTACGCCTTCCTTCCCTTCCCCCTGATACAGAGGGTCATTCAGAAAATGATAGAGGAAGAGGACGAACTCATCCTACTCGCCCCCCATTGGCCGCGCCATCCATGGTTTGCGGACCTAGTTAACCTCTCAGTGGACCCAGAGTGGCATCTTCCCCTGATACCGTCCTTTCTTCACCAGGGATCCATTCACCATCCCGACCTATCTTGGCTCAGCCTAACCGCATGGAGGATGAGCGGGAGGTCTTGAGGGCAGCAAACCTTTCTGAGGCTGTAATTCAAACTATTCAGGCTTCTCGACCCCCAGCCACTAATAGAATCTACGAATCAACATGGCAGACTTTCAGCACATGGTGCCTTTCTAGAGAGGTTTCGCCCCTGGAGGCTTCAGTTTCCCAGGTTTTGGAGTTCCTGCAACAGGGACTAGATAAAGGACTTGTGCCTAATACCTTACAGAGGCAGGTGTCGGCTCTCTCTTCGGTTCTCTCTCTTCACCAGGATGAGCCTCTCTCCTAACCCTCATGTATGCTGCTTCATTAAGGGCAAATCTAATCTCTGCCCTCCTGTCCCTCGTGGGATCTAACCAAAGTCCTTGACTTTCTCACTGGACCACCCTTCGAGCCTCTCAGGTCGGCCTCCCTGTATCACCTCACATTGAAAACAACCTTTCCGGTGGCTATCACGTCTGCATGATTCAATAGGTCCTTCCCTCTTCAAGCTCCTAGCCCAGTCTCATTCCCACCCGGGGACACGCCCAGCTTTGGTACGTCCCATGCATGACCGCTGTCTCCACCAACGTTGGAGAATGGGGCGTTGGTTCCTACCTGATAACGCCCCTTCTCGAGGCAGATGGAGACAGCGATCATCCCCACCCTTTGGTTCCTGGCTTAGTTCACGGAGGGAGTTCTGGAAGCTAGGCTGGAGTTTCAGAGGATTGAAAGCAGTCAACTAACGCACAGCAGTCTACTTATCTCCTTCGTCACAAAAGCGGGAGGACACTCCTCTGAGGTGATGACATCAATTTGGTAGACTCAATTCTATTGGTTATTGACTGAGTTAACCCATGCATGACCGCTGTCTCCACCTTGAGAAGGGGCGTATCAGGTAAGAACCAGCGCCCCATTCTGAGTTTGTGTGGGCCTGCTGTCCCAGGAAATTTTTTTTAAAAAACTGGATACTGTTTCATTGCAAGTTTAGTCTGAAGGCTCAACCATGTGAATGCTGCAGCTGATAACACAGGAAAACTAGATTCTCAGATGTTGCTTTGTTGAAGGAAGTTATTGTGGACTCAGCTTAGAGGCTGCTCAATCTTCCAGGAAATGGCTCTGGAGTGGGGGCACCTTGGGAGAAAAGCTGGCTCACTTTCAAACTTTTATGAATCTAATGTTCTTGAAACCTCCCCAGCCACTTTTAATATAAGTAGCCCTATTCTTTTGTTGCAAGACTCTTAGAAGTATGGGATTACAACCCATCATCCACCCTGAGCATGGGCTAGCTTGTGATCCAATGCATTTTAAGGCTGATGTACTGTGCTGTTTGATGGATGTACCTTTGACATGCAGCTTGTGGGATCTGTTTTCATTGGCGTGGTACAGCTGCTTTGAGCGAGATAGGGAATTTTATTGTAAGCGGGATCTACCTTCATGCCAACAAGCTGGAGTTCACAGTTTTCATGTTTCCTATGTGTTTCCAGTCTTCTCGCACAGAGGTTTTCTGAGCTCATTTCTCTCCCCATTCTCACCAGAATCCTCACCTTTGGCCATCTTTGGCAGCACCCACCACAAATTGCTGCAGAAAATCTTGGCTTGTTGGTGATTCCATATTTTTCTCCAGAAGTTTGTGGATTGATGGGGAGCTTTTAAGAATGAGACATACCTGTAGTCCTTGGTCAACAACAGCCATTAGTTGCTAAGTGATGCAGTTGTAAAATGTGATAGCACATGACTACAATGCTTAGCGACAGCATTCCTGGCACTTCTTGTTGCTGTTGTTAAGTGAATCCTATACCATTATTAAGTGAAATGTCATGTCTTTGCCATTTGTGACCTCCTGCTGGCTTTTCCCATGGACTTTGCTTATCAGAAGGCGGCAGTGAAAGTCACAAATGGTGATGTTGTGACCACAGCACACTACAGCTTCGTAATTGTGAGCTAGTAATTGAGTACTGGGATTATCATCCTATGACCACAGAGAGACACTGCACAAGTATAAGAACTGATCATAAATATCACTTGTCAGTGCCTTCGTTTGAACAGTCACTCAGTGTGTTGTCATTAAATGAGAATGTGAATCGATTGCCAAGAGTTTCAGGGTGATACAGTAATGTATGAGGCGCAATTAAGGGTTCATCTCTCCATCAAGAATTCCCCAGAGGGGAACACTGAATTGGGGGAATGTCTTGGCTGCAGTTGGCCTGAAAAACTGTTTATCTGGATTTGTTCTGAGTTTAGATACTGCGCGTGCTTTTTCCAGTATTTTTTATCTAAGGGTCAAAACCCAACAACTTTTTCCAATTCCACTTAAAAAAAAATCAGAAAAGCATGTATTTGGTAGGCTCCCTTTTTATTCAGCTTTTATACCAGTTCTGTTAACAGTTTGCAAATGTATTTTTGCTAGAGCAATGTAAAAGACATTGCAACTCTCAGTCTTTTTTAATTAATAACCTCAGAAACTTGCAGACAAGACAAAATAAACATCAGTCAAAGAAAGAAAAATAAGCTGGGTGTATACTTGTATAATTTGAGTTTTCTGGCACCTTTGGCACAGCTCGAGGGTGCATACCTGTTTACTCCTAGAATACTGAATGGAGTCTAGATGATATGTTTGTCTCTTTTAATTACATGTACCTCTGCTTTCGGTTTTCTGGATGGTTCAGCAACTCTAGTGGTGGCTATTAATTTCTCTGCTTTGTTAAGTATCATCCTCAGGAATGTACTCTACCAAAGTCTTTGTTTGTGAACTTGTTCTGACTTGCCTCTCTATTTCCCTCTCCGATTCTTCAGGTATAATCTGTACGCCCACACCCGGCTGGGCTACCTGTTATATAAACGGCAGGTAAAGAAGGCACGGCAGCGTTATCCCCAAGGACACTCAGTTCCCCAGCCTGTGGAGTTCAATGGTGAGAGCTTGGCTTTTGCCATTGCATTTTTGGATAGAAGTACCTACTGCATTGTTTTGAGGCAAATTGTTTGTTTTAACTTCTGGACAATGAATTTTGAGAAGTAGTAACTGGATAGTGAAGAAATCCCGTCAGGGAAACTAGCTTCTTGAGATGGCCCAGAATGAATTAATGAGTCAAATTTGGTTTGTATGTTTGGGATTCAATCATACTCATACTCCTGAATTGAACAAACAATTTGTACAGAGAAGACTTTTTGTACAGGTGCAAAATTCTACAAACTGACTTTGTCAGAAACCTTGGGAAGGACGCTGACTAGTTTCATGGTTTGCTCTTTGAGATCATCCGAGATTGCAGCATGTTTGATGGAAGAGACAGCAAGATTACTGTACTTGAACTTCTATGCCCCCAGAACCCTGGTTGAAATTACTGAGCGTTTTTCTCTATTGCTCATTAGATAAAGTCATTCAAGGAACTCTCATCTCTCTCAGACTTAGAAAGGTGCTGGGCTGCATAGGCCAATCTTTTAAAATCATTTTTTTGGTAAACATTTTTTATTTTTTTCCTTTTAAAACAAACATTTCATCATTCATTAATCAGTGTGTTGTTTGAGTACAATTTTTTTTTGGTGTCATAATAGTTGCAAGTTACCACTAAATTCTTTTTATATATATTCTTATTTTAACATTACAACTTAACATATCTCCTATTATAATATTTCTCTTCCTAAATTATTTAATTTTATACTTTTTATTCATATTCATGTTCTAACCAGTGATAAAATAATCCCCAAATATTATAATAATCAGATTCTTCCTTTCCTTTAATTGCTAGTGTTAATCTATTCATTTCTACACAAACTAATATAATCACATTTTTATCTTTAGGGATTTCTTCAGCTTTCCAATTTTTTGCAAATACAATT
This sequence comes from Thamnophis sirtalis, assembly GCF_051295495.1. Taxonomy (NCBI): domain Eukaryota; kingdom Metazoa; phylum Chordata; class Lepidosauria; order Squamata; family Natricidae; genus Thamnophis; species Thamnophis sirtalis. Next base: position 60,434,446 of record NW_028261381.1, on the reverse strand, counting down.
CTAGCCACAGTTATTACATGAATAATCAAACATACATTTTCTTTACTTTATTTCCCTGGTAAGATACCCAACAAGAACAATTCCAGTTTTAAGTCAATATGTTGCTGTGTCATCTTCTTCAACCACATTCAAATTCTTGCCCAGTATTTTTTCGCTTTTATACATGTCCACCATATGTGATAATACAATCCCAGTGTTTGGTGGCATTTCCAACATTTGGTTGATTTGTCTTTAAATACTTTTGCCAATCTTTCAGGTGTCATGTGCCATCTATAAAACATTTTGTACAAATTCTCTTTACACACAGTTGCCATTGTTAATTTATAATTTCGTTCCCATAGTTGCTGCCATTTATCTAACTCTATTGAACTTTTAAAATCATTTTTGTTTCCTCTAATTGTAATGTCTCAATATCTTTTTTTAAAGTTCTCTTTTAAACAATTATTCAAGGTGGCCAACAAAATATACTTCCAAATAGCAATATAGATGTTGCAGGTTCAATGGAGGGTTTTCTGGGCTCATTTTCCTCCTTTTCTTCCTTCTTTGCTTTCTGTCTGTTTTCTCAGGTTTGAAGATCCTGCCTATCCCTGTCCTGTCTGATAATTACAGCTATCTTGTGGTTGACACTGGCTCCAACAGTGCTGTTGTTGTGGACCCTTCTGATCCTTTGGCTGTACAGGTGAGAAACCAGATGTGATACCTCTCTTCCAGAGGTGAAGATAGGAAGATTTCAGGAGTGGGGGTCTACTTTTTCTAACTTATTCAGGGATATGGAACCCATGAGCTCTCTAGAAGTTGCTAAATTACCTTCCATTTCTTCCCTCAAAATTGGACCTGTCGTTACAGAACATTGTTTTTCAGCAGCAACCAAGTTCTTCCGGTTCCCCACTCCTGTTGTGATTTGTAGAAGCAATCATATGGTGTTGGGTATAAAGTCTAGTTTTAAAGCACATAAATACTCTTAGCAGAATTAAGAAATAGGACATTTTTGTGCATGTGGCTGAGATAAAATAATAGATTTGGATGCTAGAACTGACTTTGAAGTCTGATCATATAAATATCCAGTACTGTTCATTTGTTGTTGTTTTTTATCTCAGTTATTTGAATCAGCGATGGTGGGAAAAATACATTATTTTTATTTTTTGTTATTTTGTTGTTATTGCTGTTCAGCAATTAGCAATCAGATATTTTCAGATCTATTGCAAATCACCCACCAATCTAGTAACACGTCCTGTTTTGTTTTTGCCTCTTCTGCTGTATAAAGTGGCTCAAACATGGATGTTTGAAATCCAGAAAGGGAAATTGCCATTCCTACCAATGTTTTTAAATAGACTCAAGCTGTCCTGTTAAGAAGATGGACTTGGTAATCAGTTGGCCTTACGAGGCTCAAAGTTGACTCAGCCTTCCATCCTTCTGAGGTCCATAAAATAAGGACCCTGATTGTTTGGGGCAATATTCAAATAATGCTTATATTGTAAACCACCCAGAGAGTGCTGCAAAACACAATGGGATGGTATATAAGCCTAAATGCTATTGCTATTCTTTTCTCCCCTCCTTGCACAGTAGAGAGATTGGAGAGGAAGGGATTACAAAGGAATACGCAAGCATATAATGGGGAATACAACCACATTGTGATCCCTTCCTATCCAATATCTTTGTTCTGCAAGGGGAAAGGAATAAAAACCACAGGTCTAGTACAGGACAATATATACTGAATGAAATGATCACAAAACTCAGGAACATTGCAAATGTCATAAAAGCAGACATTGGTTGTAAATTTATTTTTTTCAGCACTATTGTAACTTCAAATGGTCATTGAATGAGGCAATTGGTAAGCAAGGTCTACAGTATGTACGTATGTAGAACCTGGGGAACTATCGCCATGGGAGAATATTAGGGTATAGCACTAGAAATAGCACTTAGACTTATATACCGCTTCACAATGCTTTACAGCCCTCTCTAAGCAGTTTACAGAGTCAGCATATTGCCACCAACAATTTGGGCCCTCATTTTACCCACCTCGGAAGGATGGAAGGTTGAGTCAACCTTCAGCTTGGTGAGATTTGAACTGCAAAATTGCAGTCAGCCGGCAGTCAGCAAAAGTAGCCTGCAGTACTGCACTCTAACCACTGCGCCACCGAGGCTCAGTATAAGAAAGAAACTTATAAGAAACTACATTATAAGAAATTTCACCAAACTACGGTTCTTCAAAGTATTTCCAACCTAATATAACCTAATAAGAGCCGAGGTGGCGCAGTGGTTAGAGTACAGTACTGCAGGCCACTTCAGCTGACTGTGATCTGCAGTTCAGCGGTTCAAATCTCACCAGCTCAAGGTCGACTCAGCCTTCCATCCTTCCGAGGTGGGTGAAATGAGGACCCAGACTGGGGGGGGCAAGTTGCTGACTCAATTTGCTAAAAAATTTGTAAACCGCTTAGAGGGCTGAAAGCCCTATTAAGCGGTATAGAAGTCTAATAAATAAATAAATAATAACCTTCCCAAACCTGGTGCACTCCTGGATTTATTTGGATTGGAATTCTTAGCCAGTATGGAAATTCTTGGAGTTGGCAGTCAAAAAACATTTGAGGTGTCAGACTGTCATTAAACTGAGACCTAGTGCAATTTATTTTTTATAGTATTGAATTACAAATCAGGAAGTTCCTGGATTTAACTGTCTCATTAAGCAATCTTAAACAAACAGCCATAATTCACAATGTGTGGAAAGTACCTGATCTAAATTCACTACACTTACAAATCACTGTAGAGATCAAAAGAAGATAACATAGCTATTCTTACTTCTTTATATCCCAGCTTTCTATTTACTCCAACAATCAAGACAGTCTACAACAATTAAAATATACAGAGTATAAATATCAAAAAATTGGCTAAAACCAAAGCCAACATTAAATGCAGTCATTAAAAGAATTTACCGTATTTTTTCCAAAAAAAGGCATGAATAGCCTTTAGGAGGCTTGCAGAGTGGTGCTGGGAGTGGCCCCCCAAAAAGCGAGCAAAAAATGGCCCATTTTCTGCCCAAACAATTGCATGCACAGCCTTTTGGAGGCTTATAGAGTATTCCTGGGGGCTGGGGGGGGGGCAAAATTGAGCAAAAATGGCCCATTTTTCACTCATCCCCCCCTGCCCCCAGGAGCACACTGGAAGCCTCCTAAAGGCTATGCATGGCCATCTTGGTGAAGGAGGCAAAAAATGCTGTATTTAGTGTATAAGATGCACCCAGGTTTTCAGCCTCTTTTGAGGGAATGCTCCGAAAAATACGGTCCATGAAATGTTTGGTAAATGAAAGTGTTTTACCATCTTCTTAAATAGTGAGAGAGCATGAATCAAATGCATCTCCTTATAAGGAGTGCATCCATAGCCTGGAAGCTGGATAAGAGAAGGCATTTGTAATAAGTGAGTATAGTAGTTGCCCAGGTCATGCATGTGAGACTGGCGGTCTTACTAGAATTCTAACCCTAGAATTAAACAGATAAATACATGAAACATAACTCAAGGATAAACCGCCCATCTTACTCACCATTAATATTAATAGAGCTCATCTATTCACCAGGTCTTCAGAGCCTTGCAAAAGACTAATGTTAGATGATGCTGTCCAAATCTCAGGAGGAGGATGTTCCACAGGGCAGGTATTTGTCATTGAGAGAGCATGATTTATGGCCCTTCTACTAGATCTGGAGGGGTGGGCAGAAACAATAGAAAAAAGGAGATGGTCCCTGATGATCAAATTTCTGGCAGAAGGGGCATTTCAGTAAGGCATTGCTTCCTGATCAAAGGAACTGGCCAAGTCCATACTGAGTTAGGCAGTTTTGCCAATAATTGTGCCTTAAGCTTTAGTTCAATGTCTGCACCTTAATTTGTGCCTAGAAAGTGCTTGATAACTAGTGCAAACATTTGTTGGCAGTCTTGATATTACATTCTACATCAGTTTTAATTTCTGGCCATTAAGTACATTACAGTGCAAGGATTGTAAACAAGGCATGGCTCACCTTCACTGACTGGCTCAGGGAAAGGCTAGCCATATTTTTGCCATGCACATTTTTCATCAGAGTTGCCACCTGCTAATTGTGGGGGGCCAATGAGTAATCTTAAATCTCAAACTAGCGTTCTCTGGGAACAGAGCATGGGTGTCAAACTCGCAGCATCATGTTGCTCTCATGTGACATATCGTGATGGTTCCCCCCTTTGCGGAGCTGAGAGGGCGTGGCCTGTGTGTGACGCATTCAGCCCATCGGCTGCCATTTTGACACCCCTGCAATAGAGCATGCTGATTATATCTTTTAAAGCTCTGCATGACCTCCAATTGTTTCATGTAGATAGCATTCAGAAAACAAAAATCTTGTAGAACAGCATATATGTGCGCCAAGGCATAAAATTACAGTTTCTGGGCATGCCCATACAAAAATGACAGAATCTCTTAGAATAGTATGCACAAGATTGCCCATAAATTTACCATAACCAGTGATATGAGAGATCTAAAGGAAATAAACAGATTCCATACTCTATCTAGTTTTTGATGTAGGTTATCTAGTAAAGTGACCAAAGGAGTCTCAGTACCATATCCCAGATGAAAATAACTAGAACGTTAAGTAGAAGGCAGGGCAAACTGTTAATTAGTAAGTTATTGTACTTCTACTTTATTTTTCTAAAAGTAAATCCCTAGAGTTTTCTTGATATCTCTCTCTTCTCTACCCCCTCCTTTAAAAAAAAACTTTTAGAGGATAGTCAGATCTGGTTTATGAACCAGCTGCTTCAGGTTTGACTGTTCATGATTTTTGCCTGGAAGTTCTGTTAAGGCTCTTATTATCATGAAGTTATTTTTATATACAATGGAGTAGACACATGCTTGGCTTGATAAGTAGTATGCCCTTTGACCTCCACCTACTGTCCCATCTAAGTGCACATTTGCTTGATTCTCCTTTGACTTATTATTTGCAATCTGCAAAGAACCTTAAGGGTATATACTCTAAGTCAGTTGGCTTCTGCCTTCCTCTTCTCCACTGTTTAGCATGAACGATACCATCCTATTAAGAAAGTACTCAACGACTCTTCAAGTTTGCTTCTTGCTGCCTCCCTCCCATCTGAAGGAAAGCAGTTGATTAAGTAATAGCTGGGGACTTCAAAGAGTATTCCAAAGTTAGAGCGGTAAGAGCAGCAGCAAGGTTATATGATCAAAATCCCTTCCTTCCTGCTTAAGTTTCTCTTCTTCAGAAGCACCTGCCATACTGGCTCTTCCTGTTATTCTCAAGCACCAGCTCTTCACTGTTGTTCAGATGTGGTTGGAATAAAATATCAAGTGTAGCTGTGAGAGGCCAGAGGGATGGCTTAAGAGAGAAGATCAGGTATCCAGAGTCGGAATGAGACCGTGAGAGGATGCTATAAATGATTTTTGTCTCCCATCCCCTTGGAATCCCCCCCCCCCCCAGGGTTTCTATCAAAGCCAGCTTGTTCCAGGCAGACATCTCCAAACGCAGCTCCCAGCTGGCTGGGAGTTACCCAGGTTGTATATTTAGAGGTGGTCAGCTGGGGAAAGAGCTGTTATGATTTTGGTTAGTGAGCAGGTGCTGAGCAGCTACCTGGAAGCATTGGTTGCTGGGTGAGAACCAGAAAATTGAAAATCCTTCCTTTTGAAGGAGTGGGTTCATATTTCACAAGAGCTTCCTTTATTCGTTGCTGTTCCTAAGGGTGCCAAGGTTTTAGTTTGAGCCCATCTTTTCCTAGACTAAAAGAACAGCTTATTGAAGTCAGGATAATATTTGCATCACTGGATTGGTGCAGTGTCTGTAGATTTGTGATAGGGTGCTCTCAGCAGCAGGGCACAATATGCAATCCCCTACCACTTAAAGACCGGTAGTTATCATGTAGATAACTGCAAAAATATCTGCTCATTCAGATATTTGTGAGAAAATACTGCAGTAGCTGAAACCATTTAATGCTGGTTATGTTATTGTTAATTGGTATCTTCTGCTTTTTTTATTAGAAGGTTTAACTGCTATATTATGATATGGTGTTTGGTGCCCTTCTATGGTTCTTTTAAGAGGAAAGTTGATATCTAAGTAAAGTGAATAGTTTTCAGATATGAAGATGAAGCAACTACCTAGTATCATAAAGGCAGTTAATTACTCTGTTAAAAAAATAAACACCGTTAAATCAAACCAGATCATCTTAGCAGGCCATTTTGGTAATGGTTTGTGGTACAGAAATCAATAACACTACTTACGAGATTAATGTTAAAGGTATAATAAATAGCACAGCTAGACAAAAATTCCCAAGTTAATGACAGTTTGAACACTAGATGGAGCAGGTACTTTTGTGTTTTGGATGGAATAATGGCCCACAATCAAAAACTTAGTATCTTCTTGGACACTGAAGCTTACGTATAACTCTCTAGGAGCAGTAGGCAAGGAAATTAGCTTGCTAAATCAGAAACGTCAGCAACTGGTAATACTTGGCATTGACGTGCAAACAGCAGTCAAGTGTGATCTTGTACAGGTGGAGCAATCGTGTTTATATGAACTTAACTGCCCCTGCTATCAAACCCCTGTCCAAGACTCTTGCCTTCTCTCTCTCTCTCTCTCTCTCTCTCTCTCTCTCTCTCTCTCCCTCTCCCTCTCCCTCTCTCTCCCTCCCTCCCTCCCTCCCTCCCTCCCTCTCTCTCTCTCTCTCTCTCTCTCTCTCTCTCTCTCTCTTCTTCCCCCGCCCTGCGCCCTCTTTACACAAAGTAGAAGAATCTGGACAATCTTGTGTGGTGGCATTCTCAGCTTTTTCCTTTCCTGACATAAATATAGGCTCTGTGTGTGTGCATGAACATGGACATTCGTGTCACAAAGCATTGGGCCTAAGGAAGTTTTGACCATTTCCTCTTGGCTGCTTTCTGATCAGAATCACATCTTCCTCTTCTTCTCCCCCCCTCCCCCATTGCTTTATCAACTGTCAGAGGAAAGATACTGATCTGAAAATAGCTGTGGAACTGCAATTTTGATATAAAACACTTCAGCACCACCAACCCCCTTTTCTAGTTCCGTGACTCTGGTTTTTACAAAAGCAGAAGCGGGAGAGAGAGAGACTGAAGCCCTGGATCCCTTGTGACATCTATTGCTAGTTTGTCCTGATTCTGTCCTGCAATGTGGTAAGAGATATACTTCTATTCTGATAGAGCAGCGGTTCTCAACCTGTGGGTCGCGACCCTAAGACCATCGGAACTCTAACTCTTTAGACTCTAAAGCATGCTATGTCGCTCTCTCTCACGCGCGCACACATGCGTGCACGCACACACCCACAAATACACACGCAGACGCACACGCAGGGAAGTAGGAGAAACGCAAATGTAAAAAAAGAAGAGAGGGAGTCTATATGTGTGTATGGGGAGGGGGGAGAAATTGGGTTCCGGCTATTGGGTTCCAAGCCAATCGGAGCCGAGGGGTGGGGTTTTGGCATGACGGAGCGTTGGTTGGGGGTTACCACAACATGAGGAACTGTATTAAAGGATCGCAACATTAGGAAGGTTGAGAACCACTGTGATAGAGGAACATATTGGTAGTTCAAAATTGAAATGAGGAGTCCTTGGTGCTCTCTGTGCTTGGGTGTTTCCTTCTGGATATTTCATTGTCCAAACTAGGTAACATCAGTACAGGGCAATGAATCATCTGCAGGAGAACAACGAAGCTGGGAGAGCATACAACTGTTCATTATGGTGGCCTTTTATGGGACATTTCTCGTAGCTTGATGAAGGCTGCTACAGAAAGCTTCCCTCTGCCCTGTCAATATGGACATCTCTCTCTCTCTCCCTCTCCCTTCTTTTCCCAATCCCTGTTTTAATCTCGACTTGCTAACTGTTTCCTCTTAGAACACGAATACTCTGAAAATAGTCCTCAGAGAAGAATTGATAAAAGATCTCCTTTTTTGTTTGTGTCTGGAGCCCTCTCCAACCATTGTTCCTTTTAAAAAAAATATGGGCAATATGTGGAAACTAGTTGGAACCTTATAGTTTTACAATTCTATTTTCTTTCTTGTAATGAAGAAATCATTTAAAGTTGAAAAATCCTACCGTGTCTGCTAAGGTCCCTTCTAGTTAGCATATCTGTCACCCTCAATGCAGAGGTGGGTTCCTACCTATTTGGTTCGTTTTGGCCAAATAGGTAGTAACTCTAGCGATCATATGACTGTACCAGTTCTATGATCGGCGGTGCCATCTTGATTTTCTCTTCTGCACATGCGCAGAACAATCTTCATCGGGAAAATCTAATTTTTATTCCTTTTTAAATGATGTGCGCATGTGCAGATCATTTTAAGTGAAAATGCACACACACGCAAAAATTCTTTTTACTACTGAACCAGTAGTAATGGTGGCCGGAACCCACCCCTGCCTCAATGGTCCACTTCCATAAAAGAAAACTCTGAGCCCCAAGCACCAAAAGGTGTGCTTACATCTGCAAAATAATGCATGCATACATCCGTAATCCCCCCCCCTCCTTTCGTCTTCTTCAAAAGATGATAATGTGGTGGGAGTCTTCCTGGAGCAAACTTCTATCATGCACCTGCTTAGTTAGATGCCATACCTGACTCCAAATTCAAGTGGAGGGAAAAAGGTATGTATGTAGTGGAATTATAGAACAGTGCTTGAATTCCCCCTTTTTTCACACAGAGAGTGATTCAGGAAGAGAAAGTGACACTGGAAGCTATCCTGTGTACTCATAAACATTGGTAAGAGATTTCTTTTTCCCTTTTCTTGATGGGTTGCAGACAAGGGGAAATGTTGGAAAACTCTAAAATGTGTGTATATTAAGTAAAATCTTAGCAGAAGAGAGTTGTTGCTATCATTTGTTAGGACAAATGTGTGCACTTGAGAAATTAATCTTTTCCTTGGAAGAAATTATTTTAGCACTGGGGTGTCACACTCAAGGCGTGCGGCTGGATCCGGTCCACAGGGGTGCTTAGAGCTGGTCTGCAGGGCCACTCTGGAAACAGTGAAGGACCGGCCTGTGGTGCCTCTACCAGTGAAAACAGAGCTCATGCAGCTCTTCTGGCAGAGGGTTGCAGGAGGCCATTGCAGCCAAATACGGAGATCGGGAGCCCGTGTTCGCTGGCAGAATGCTCGGGCCACCACAGGCGCCCCTGATGAGTGAGGTCAAGCTGCCCCCCCCACCCCGAGGTCAAACAACCCTGATGTGGCCCCCAATGAAATCAAGTTTGATACTCCTGTAGTCTAGCAGGTTTTATTGGAGAATATGCCTATAGATGTGGCATTGCAATCATGATGGAAGTGAATTAAGATGGACATGTGCCTCCTCTGTCAGGGATCACAGTGGAGGGAATACAACCCTGCGGCGATGGTATGGTTCCTGCCGAGTCTTTGGAAGCAGCTTTGATGACATTCCCGAGCTGACAGAGTAAGTGAGCTTTGATTTCTGCTCCCCTTTGGTGAAGGTGGGTATAAAACATGCTGGTCTTACAGTGTGAAGACAAATCCTCTTCTCAGCTAGACCTTTTTTGGAGATTGCATTAGAGAGATAATTGTATGGTCTTGAGAGTGATGGAGAACAATGGCCCTCCTCTCCTGCTGGTCTAAATATTATAAGACGTCTCACCTTATTGTTTTGTGTTCATCTAAATATTATAAGATGATTCTGCTCTCTGATGTCCCTTTCAGCTTGTGACCATAAACATGCTGTTCCTTTTCAGTCCTGTCATGGACAAGGAGACTATAGTGATTGGGCGCCTGAACTTCAAGGCCCTCTTTACTCCAGGTCACACTCTAGGGCACATGGTCTATGTCTTGGATGGGAAACCGTTTGAAGGTTCTAGCTCTCTCTTCTCGGGAGACCTCCTCTTCCTCTCTGGCTGTGGTAAGTTTCCAGTTGAAGGAGGAAACCAATTTGACTTCCTTGTATTTCAGGCTCACCCTCATGAATTATTTCCTTCCCTGATGGGAATTGTGAATATTGCCTCTGTTAGCCATTGGAGGGCAGCAGACACCTCTGCAAGCATCTGGAATGGCCTCTCAGTACCTAAAACATGGAAATATGGGCCTTCCTATCTGAAATTATGTAGTGGTTTGTTTGAAGGCGGGCACAAATTTAAGGGGAGGGAAGACATCAGTAGGTGCAGTATGTGAAGAGGAAACCAACTGTTGTATTGAAATATAGGCAGCGAAGTGTCCCTCATGTCCTCCTCCTTGGTCAAATGAATTTGTTCCTTGTGATCTCTAGGTCGGATCTTTGAAGGCACACCAGAAACAATGCTGGCTTCATTAGACATAGCAGCTAACTTGGCTGAAGATACCCTGCTTTGGCCAGGTAGACCATGCATCCCTTTTTGTTTTGTGTTTCAACTCCCCTTCCCTTCCCACCTCCCAGTGTTTGAACTTAGAATAAAAAAACTACATTTTCTCCTCTTAGAGTGCCGCCTTTACCTCCTTGTATGTTTTCTCTGAGCCTCATGATATTACCTTTGGGAATCCTCACTGAGCCTTACCATGCTTCCTTTCCACTTTTCCCAATAGCAATAGCACTTAAACTTATATACCCCTTTACAGTGCTTTACAGCCCTCCCTAAGCGGTTTACACAGTCAGCATATCCCCCCCCCCAAACATTTTACTGATCTTGGAAGGATGGAAGGCTGAGTCTACTACTGTAATGCGCTCTACATGGGGCTGCCCTTGAAGAGTGTTCGAAGACTTCAGTTAGTCCAGAATGCAGCTGCGCGAGCGATTGTGGGTGCACCTAGGTACACCCACGTCATACCTATCCTCCGCGAGCTGCACTGGCTACCCATTAGTCTCCGAATCCGCTTCAAGGTGCTGGTTGCTACCTATAAAACCCTACATGGCATCAGACCTGGGTACCTAAGAGACCGCCTCCTGCTGATTACCTCCCTCAGACCGATAAGATCTCACAGGTTAGGTCTCCTCCAGATTCCATCTGCCAGCCAATGTCGGCTGGCGACTCCCCGGGGAAGAGCCTTCTCTGTTGCAGCTCCAGCCCTCTGGAATGACCTCCCCGTGGAGATCCGGACCCTTACTACCCTCCTGGCCTTCCGCAAAGCCACCAAGTCCTGGCTGCTCCAGCAGGCCGGCGGGGCTTGTGAAACATCCAGCCCCATGGAAATTGTGAATGTTGCGTCTTTTTTTAAAGTGTTGTCTTGTCTATTTATCCCCTTTCCCTTGTCTGTTGTGAGCCACCTGGAGTCCTCTGGGAGTGGGCGGCATACAAGACAAATGAAATGAAATGAGTCAACCTTGAGCCTGCTGAGATTCGAACTGCCAAATTGCAGTCAGCCGGCAGTCAGCAGAAGTAGCCTGCAGTACTACATACTAACCACTGCTGCCCAAGCCTTGCCTCACTCCCTCGTGTTCTCATCCACTGTATCCTACCTGGCATTACCTACCTGCTTGCAAGCCCCCTGGGATATGCAACATCCTGCCAGCTTCTCCACTCACTTGGGTTCTGGAAAACTGGCAGGAAGTTGCCTCACCTAATGATCGTGAGATTCAGCTAACAACAGCAACTAGGACTGCAAGAATTGCCATTGCTAAGTGATGTGGTCATGTTTTATAACCACATCTCGTTGTGATGGAGATTCCCATCCCTATTGTTATCGTATGTTGAGAACTACCTGTGTGTAAGCAAAGCCCCCCCCCCCCCCGAATGACCTTCATCAATGATCCAGCAATGGTTCTGAAATGGTATTGGACCACTTAAAAAACTGCCTTGAGCTTGGCCCGAAGATTCTACTACCGCAGCCTGCGGGATTCTCAAAGGAAAACCACTGTTTGGGAATCAGAAATTAAGCAAAATACAGAAGTAGCAGAGATGTTGAGAGACCCTGGATGACTACACCGTATTCAGAGGTGGTACTCAGCAGGTTCTGACCAGTTCTGGAGAACTGATAGCGGAAATGTTGAGTAGTTCGGAGAACTGGTAACTGGCCCAGCCCCCATCTATTCTCTGCCTTCCAAGTCCCAGCTGATTGGGAGGAAATGGGGATTTTGCAGTAACCTTCCCCTGCCATGCCCACCAAGCCATGCCCACAGAACCGGTAGTAAAAATTTTTGAATCCCACCACTGACGGTATTGACTGTTCATCCTCTTTCTTTAGGGCATGAGTATGCACATGAATGCCTAATGTTTGCAAGCCTTCTGGAGGCAGAAAACCCCATTCTAAAACAGAAGCTCCAGTGGGTGAACCAACAGCGGCTTGAAAAGAGAAGCACAGTAAGGAGTGGCTCTGTTTGTATCCATGGGGTATTTCTTTCATGGCAGGGGATCCATCCCTCACCACCCAAAGAAAACATGGGGTGGAGAGGTGGGAAGCCATTTTGGGGTTCGTAATTTCTTTAAGAACGACATACTTCAGCAGCTGTGTATGTTTTTCCTTCCCCCCTTTAGTTGCCACGTAGCAATCAGATAATCCTCATTTAAAGAACACAGTTGGGACAAGCAACTCAGATCATTAAACTATACATTGGCATGACAGGCTTATATCACTCCCACTTGTCTCTTAAGCAAATGGCAGTCGTTAAATGACACACCACCTGACCCCGACTTGCCATTTATCTGCTGGCTACTCCATTGACTTTACTTAACAAAAAAAACTGTTTGTCAAGTGTGCAGATGGCAATCCTATGATCACCGGATGCTGTGTTGGTCAGAAACACCCAGCGGTTGCGAAGTGTCCCAATTCTTTGATCCTGTAACGGTGGGGACGCTGCAGTAGTCCTCAGCGTGAGAATTGAGGATAAAGGAAACTTTTCAGTGCCATTGTAACTTCGAATGGTCACTAAAGCGTCCTTAAGCGAGGACACCCTCCCAGATTAGATTAGAGGCAATACAGCCATCATGTCCCAGCAGTTTGAAGAGTGATGTTTTATTATTTAGTGTTTTATTAGCAGAATATTATCCTGTACCCTAGGCAATTAATTTTTCCAAGGGGCCACATGAGAAACCGGGACCATTGTGGACACTGTCGCCTTGCTCCCACCCTCCTTCCAGAAGCTACCGCTTCTGATGCTGACTTTCTGTTACTGACCACTATGGCCTGGTCAGGAATGTCCAGTAGGCTAAATGTGGCCTGTGGGCTATAAAGTGCTCAGGTCTCCTTTCCTTCTTATATTCCAAAGAATCATGGAGGTATGTCTTTAAAAATGCCCTTTTGTTTAGATAATACTTCTTGCATGTTTCTATCATGGTTATCTTCTTTACTCTCTGAGAAGTATCTGCTGCTGTTTTTTCTTTTTTTCATTCAGAATAAGTAACCAATTCATTCTCTGTCTCCCACAGTGTCCTTCCACCATTGGTGAAGAAAAGCAGTATAATCCTTTCTTACGGACTCACTGTCAGGAGATTCAGGAATCCATGGGCCTCCAGCGCCAAAGGGATGAGGATTGGGACACCTTCCGGGCCCGGGTACTGAAGGAAGTGCGGCTACGAAAGGATGTCTACAAAGCAAACCTTTAAGTGGAGAGTTCAGTCCAGTGTAGGGGCTGAATCAGACTTCTGTGAGGAGCAGTGCAGGCACAAAATGGATTTTGTCACACTGAGAAACATCCAACTTGGATTACTGGTCTTTACACCACAATATGATGGGAATGGCTGCCTTTACTTTACTTTTTTGTTCAGAAACACTGATTCCAGTGCTGCTTATCCATTTACTATGATAAGTGGTGATATGATAATCCCTAGCATCGCGTAATGGAGCGAGCTCCTGTTACTTGTCCCAGCTTCTGCCAACCTAGCAGTTCGAAAGCATGTAAAAATGCAAGTAGAAAAATAGGGACCACCTTTGGTGGGAAAGTAACAGCGTTCCGTGATTAGTCATGCCGGCCACATGATCATGGAGACGTCTTCAGACAGCGCTGACTCTTGGGCTTTGAAACAGAGATGAGCACCGCCCCCTAGAGTCTGGAACGTCTAGCACATATGTACAAGGGGAAGCTTCACCTTTACCTTATGAAGTGGGATCACAGCCTCCCAGGAAGAGTCTCGTCTCATGGATGGCAGAGCAATTTTTTTTTAAAAACCCACCATGCATCCCCAATTCCTACATGCTGTTCTTCTGCAGGAAGATAAAATATATAGCAAATTGATGCTGAAACAGTTTTTGTGAGTTTAAGCAAAGTCTCTTGCAATTCACTACAAGGGCGACTTCTCTTGTTTCCATTAGCGAGTAATCCACTTTTGGAAACTGAGGCTATTTTTTGTCTTCCAGTTGTTGGCTGGCACTTAAGAAGGAAGTTTGACCTTCCCTCCTTCCTCTGCCAAACTTTTCTTAAGAACCAAATCATCTTGCAACTTGCAGCCGTGTATGTTCACGGTTACTAGTGTATGCTTTTGTTCCACTTTCCCCTATTTTAATAGGACTGAGAAGATTGGAATAACATCTACCACTACACCATGCACAGATTTCTTGAAAGAAAATGTCCAGGCTCAGATCAAGCATGTCAGTGTTAATGTAAAGTCTCTCAGCTCTCACTCTTCATAAAACCCCAGGCCAAAAATTGCTCAAATTCCCAAGTGAGCAGGAAAATGGAAGAAGGAAGGTTTTTTGCAAGATACTGTTTGGTCTGTCAGCCTTCCTTCCACAGATCCCATGCAAGTTGCTTGCAGAGTGATAGTTTAGGAAAACTTTGTGATACTTAACGCAAGTGTCTCAGGACCATTGTCTTGAACTTAGTATTTGTGTTATTGTAAGTAATTAAAGTTACCGTTATCTATAATTGAACTGAGCAAAGGGTTTGAAAGAGATGCTTTGTAACATGCAACAATGTGAGCACAGCACTTCACATTGGGTCATTAAAGCAGCCCTCTGTTTTTCCAAGCTTGTGTAGCTGTTTTGAAAGTGATCCCGGAACCAAGTGACTTAATCTACACACTCATGATTTTTGCACTTGTGAAGTACCTTCTGTGAATGCTTTGCACAGCCAAGTATAATTTAATTCCAGTTAGTCTCTTATTTGTTACAACACCAAGTCTTTATAAGACCAGTTTTTAAAATCCTGAATGAAATAGGAAATAGTTTTATCCCATTGGCTATTTTGTTTGGAGTAAGAGTTTTGTCAGCTATACTTTTCAGTTTGGACTTCTTTCTCAGAGTCTATAAACACTGAATTCTGGAACCGAGAAATTTGGAACACTTGATTTGTATGTACTACTGAGAAATGTTTGCCAAATGTTGACATTTTATGATACCACTAAAATGAAATATCCATTATTTATAACACTATCTTGTCTGCTGGATCTCAGGGAAAATATTTTTAGAGTCCTTAAAAATTGAACAATGACTTTTAAAGCAATCTTATTGTGAAATTGGAATCTACACAACTTTGTCAAAAGGGAATCACATCAGTGGAGCTGAACCCGTGGAAGTTACAGCATATGTTGGAAATAAATTCACTATGGAAGGGCAGTGATCTTCTCTACATTCTGCTTTGTTCAGGCTGCCATACCACATACATTTGTAGTAGTAGCTATTTCTCCAGTGTTTACTCTCTTCTTATATTACCAGAACAGAAGAGGAATCTCCAGTCATGAAGATTTAGAGTCTATTTAGGACCAAGTAAAGAATCCCTATTCACCCTGCTGGAAGAAATGGTGACTAAGAGATGGTGAAAGCAAATCTGTGGCTGTTGGTCACAAATGATGTAGATCAAGGATGTCAAACTCATGCCATGGCAGCATCACATGACGTAATAGGACTTTCCCCCTCTTCACTAAATTGGGTGTGGGCGTGGCCAGCACATGAACAATCCGGCTCGCGGGCTGGGAGTTTGACAGCCCTGATGTAGGCCACCTTTAGATTCAGAAGCAACATGCTTTAAAAAATCAGCAGTTGGAGGGCAGCTGTAGGTATATGAACTATTGCCTTCAGATCTTGTTTCTAGGCCAGGGGTGCCAAACTGGATTTCTTCAAGGGCTGGATCAGCATTGTAGTTCTCCGTGGGCCAGCCAAGGGGGGCGGGGAGCAGGAGGGAGATGGGCTGGACAGTTCCTGCAGCACCCTGCCCGTCAAAACAGGGCTTGGGGGAGCTACACACACCCTACCTCATTTTCTGCCTCCCCATCCTCCAGCAGGTCTGCTGGCCAAAAATGGGCTGTATGGAGGCTGCACAGCCCATTTCTGGCTGGCAGAGGCACCGTGGGGCCAGTCGTTTGAAATTTCCAGGCCGGCCCCTTACAGATTTAAGTGCCATGTGGGCCGCATCCAGAGCCTTGAGTTTGATACCCCTGTTCTAGATTTAGCAGAGGCACGAGATTGGAAGAAAGTTGTTCAATCCAATTAAAATGAATATTTTCCTAGGTACAAGTGGATTTGACTATCAAGATTCTGTTTTTACCAAATTATATCTGAAAAATGAAATCTGGAACTACACTAAATACAGTCATTCTGCTTTTTAGCTCCAGAATATTTATTTTGACATATAAAATTGATATTTATGTTCATGGTGCCATTAAGGAATGGGCTTCTTAATATTTTTTGAAGGTAAAATAAATGACAGAGTAAATGAGTTTCATAATATGGACTAATTAAGAATTCAAGTACTAGTCTTTCTTCCCCCGGCTGAGAAAGAATATTTTTGCTGAGTTTATATATTGTGCATTTAGTTGAATAATAGGTTTCCTTGGGTTTTGGCTTAATGTATTTTGCAAACTCAACAATTACTGTTTTGAAGTCATAGTTGTCTAATTTAAAAATATAAACCAGATGAATAGCAAGCAGCAATCACACCATCAGAGTGTGTTGCAACCCTTTGCAATTCTCAGTGGGAAGCCACCTAAAACAAAACATTTAGTCACTGCAGCTGAAAAAAAGTCTAGCTTGAAAAGAAAGTCTTAACAAAACCAGTCTTCCTCTTCCTTCATAATAAAAAGTTCTAGTGTTGGGCTCCATGTGTTTCTTTAGCAAAATGAGTCAAAAGATGTGTGATTGCTTTTGTGCTGTTTTGAGTTACTACTATTGTGAATAGTCATAGTTTCTTGGAGATAAAAATGCTGTATTTACAATAATAACAAATGACTAAGGTGGTAATTTGGGATTCCCTCTGATTTAATTTTGCTCATTTAATATCATTTACAAAAGAAAAATGTACAAGTGAGGAAGACTCTTAGTTTCCTTTTAACTATAAGGGCTAAGAACCAACCTCTCTTGCCTCCAGAGGTATCTTTTTTTCCTTTCCAACTGTTGCAAATCTTCAGTCAAAAGGGGATGTGGAATTATCCTGTCTTAATTACTGGAAAATAAATATGGACCTGATTTCTTGAATCATGTAGTAGTTGGAGCTAATTGGAAATGTCTCTCAAACAAGATTAATATGAAAAAAAATAGAAAATAGCTCAGGAAGAAGAAAATTTAAGAGAAGAACATGAATGTGGGAGAAATGCTAATTAATATATAGACACAATGAGTAACTCATATTTCTTATTTTCCTGCTTTGATTCTGTAACTCAGATCTGAAGGTGCAAGGAAACTGCTAGCATCCATTTGCCTTTATTTATAACCCATTCCTAGTGTTAATAGAAGAGTTGGAAAGGGAAGTGGTGTATATTTTTTGTAAATGAGGGAGCTGGAAGATAATACAGAAAGTTGTGGATCCCTAAATAGATTATTACATTGTCACTTTAAGGCCAAATCTTTCAAATCGTTTAATTAAGCATCTTCCTGTGCTTGTTTTTCTGTAAAGTTGAAGGAAATAATCCTACAAATGCCTTACTAGGTTTCCGTAGTCTTGATATAAACTTCTGATGCAACATTGATCTTGAATAGCAATAGCACTTACTTATATACCGCTTCACAGTGCTTTACAGCCCCTCTAAGTGGTTTACAGAGTCAGCATATTGCCCCCCAACAATCTGGATTTCTCATTTTATTGACCTCGGAAGGATGGAAGTCTGAGTCAACCTTGAGCCTGGTGAGATTTGAACTGCCAAATTGCAGTCAGCAGAAGTAGCCTGCAGTACTGCATTCTAACCACTGCCACCATGGCTCTTACAGGATTGTAAATGTAACTGGGCAAGGAGAAGATTGAAGGGAACATGATATCTGTCTTTATCTTTCGGATGAAGGATTTTTTCTGAAGGGTTGTACAGGAAATAGGAAAAAAATATTCCAGAAGGCAGGATGAGGAATGCCACATTAAAATTACAAGGAAGTAGATTTTCATTGGGCATTTTTTTTAAAAAGCCTCATGATAAGACTGTTCAACAGTGGGACAGATGACATTTGTAAGTAGCATAATTACATTTTCTTTGCTGAAGAGGTTTAAACAGAACATGGAGGGCCACCTTCAGAACAAAAGGACCAGAGTATACAAACGCTATCATCTATTGGCTGAATACTATTGTACTTGTTGCATATAATACATTCCAGCATGTATTCCAATAAAATGCTTTCTGAAAAATAAATGACACACAGACAACCTTTTCTAGATTAATTGCACATTTATGGCTGTAAATCTCTTATCAGATGAGTAATTTTTGCTTAGTTTCTCTGCCTAATTTTGCTTGCTTTTGGGAAGATTTATAAACTTTTTTGAGAGTTTGAGGCTTCAATAAAGACAATATGATTGGTTAAGAAGAATACCTGATTTGCCTTGCTGCATTGTATTTAAGTATTATTTCAATATTAGCCACAAGAGGAAGCAATTAACTTTTAACAGAACTGTTAATAGAAGATTGAGGAATTTAATAGAATTATTGTTTTTCTATAAGAGAGACCTAAAGGCAATAATACTGAAAAAATTGCTAGTAAGATTTTGCATAGGATTTATTATTATTTTTTTATTGGAGGGAGCCAAAACTATCAGACTGTTCAGAATAAAAGAGAATACTAAATAAACAAAATATTGATTTTTGATCCAACTTAATATAAAATAAAACTTAAAAAACTTATTAAATTTAATAAAAAGTAATTAAGTCTAAGAATGACAAGAGAAAAACTACAGGAACAAAGAAAATCTTGTGAATTAAATTTTATGAGAACTATGTTGGAAGAACATCCAGCTAAAACAATACGAGCAGTGGAGACAAAAATCAAAGATTACATCAAGTGATGCGAGAAATTTGACAGATAAACAAGAAAGTGGGTTTTCTGGAACATAGAATGGACACAGAGATACAAAGAATGAAGGTGATATGGATAATTTTACCTTGAAGGAACAGAGAACAAATTGCAGTTATGATTTCATGTTATTCCAGAAGATATTGGAGAAAATATAAAGAGTAAGATGGTTTAAGGCTTGGCACAACTACTGAATTGTCAGGAAGAAAAGAAAAATGGCAAAATGGACAAAAATTATAGAATAAAGCCCTGCTATGCTGTGATTAGAAAGGTCCCAAGATATTCATTGATTCATTTTGTAAAGAGAGGAATAAGAGATCAAGTTCTGGATTGCCATTTTAAAACTAAACTGAAGATTGATAATGTAGTTATAATTTTCCTGAAATAAATTTCTGTCAGAAGCTTGAGGAAAAAAACATTTTAAAAATAAAAATAAAAAAGATTCCATTTTGCTAGGATAAATTGGAAGAGATGATGTTCACATATCAAGAAAGAAGATTTAGATTCTATAGAAGATTTCTATTTTAAAAAGTGAATAATTTTATTCTCAAACACAAATTGACTAGATCACACACAAGAGGTGAGAAGTACAAAAAATAAATCAAAATCAAGTGATGAACTTGGAAAACAAGAAGAGGCTGAAAAAACAAGGACACGGGATTTGGATGTGATTTTTTTTAATGGATTATAAATATTTAGCATAAGGTGACCAGACGTCCCGCTTTTGGAGGGACACCCCCGCTTTCCAATGTATTTTCCCGCGTCCCGCACGCTTTTTTAAAAAGCATGCTTTTTTTGGCGCTCGCAGCTCCCGCCCATCAGCTGCTAGCTTGCTGGGCTGGCTCATCGTTCTGTTCTCTATCCTACCAGATGAGCCAGCCCAGCAAGCTAGCAGCTGATGGGCGGGAGCGGCGAGCGCCAAAAAAAGCGTGCTTTTAGCCTTTTACCTCCTACAAATTTAAGCCAGCCCAGCCTGCCGCTCACTGATTGGATTGGCCTGGACTCCAGCCAATCAGTGAGCTGGCTGGGATGGGAAATTTTCAGCACGCCTGCGGGAGTCTCCATTTCCTTTCGCCAAAAGACGAAAGAGGTTGCAGCTGCGCTGACTGGTGAGTAATCTAATTCTAATCGAATTTTCCGCTCGCCGCAGCAGGAGGAGAGGGTGGGGGCAGCTGCAGCCGCCCGCAGAGAAGTTCCTCTCGCTTCCGGGGTTCCCGCCGCCTGGCAGAAGCCCCTGAAGCACGTGGAAGTTCTCTGCGGGCGGCTGCAGCTGCCCCCACCTCTCCTCCTACCTCTCCGTGAATGGGATCGCCGCCTCCGAGAGTGTGGGGGCAGCTGCAGCCGCCCGCAGAGCAGAAGCCCCTGAAGCGAAGCATGTGGAAGTTCTCTGCGGGCGGCTGCAGCTGCCCCCACACTCTCGGAGGCGGCGATCCCATTCACGAAGAGGCAGGAGGAGAGGTGGGGAACGCGGAGTCCGTTCGTGAATCAAAATGGATCGCCGCGGCAGGAGGAGAGGTTGGGGCGCTGCCAACCGCCCGCAGACAACTTCCTCTCGCTTCCGGGGCTCCCGCCGCGCGGCAGAAGCCCCTGAACCGCTTGGAAGTTGTCTGCGGGCGGCTGGCAGCGCCCCAACCTCTCCTCCTGCCGGGGAGTCCGTTCGTGAATCAAAATGGATCCACGCGGCAGGAGGAGAGGTTGGGGCGCTGCCAGCCGCCCGCAGACAATTTCCTCTCGCTTCCGGGGCTCCCGCTGCCCGGCAGAAGCCCCTGAACCGCTTGGAAGTTGTCTGCGGGCGGCTGGCAGCGCCCCAACCTCTCCTCCTGCCGGGGAGTCCGTTCGTGAATCAAAATGGATCTGCACGGCAGGAGGAGAGGTTGGGGCGCTGCCAGCCGCCCGCAGACAATTTCCTCTCGCTTCCGGGGCTCCCGCTGCCCAGCAGAAGCCCTGAACCGCTTGGAAGTTGTCTGTGGGCGGCTGGCAGCGCCCCAACCTCTCCTGCCGGGGAGTCCGTTCGTGAATCAAAATGGATCCGCGCGGCAGGAGGAGAGGTTGGGGCGCTGCCAGCCGCCCGCAGACAATTTCCTCTCGCTTCTGGGGCTCCCGCTGCCCGGCAGAAACCCCTGAACCGCTTGGAAGTTGTCTGCAGGCGGCTGGCAGCGCCCCCACCTCTCCTCCTGCCTCTTCGTGAATGGGATCGCCGCCTCCGAGAGCGTGGGGGCAGCGGAGAAAGGTAAAGTGGCAGCCGCACGATCCCTTCAGCAGCTGAGGTGGGAAACGTGCGTTTTGACAGGGCCGCCACTTTACCTTTCTCCTCCTCCCCCTCCCCTTCCGCCCTCAGCAAGAGAAACGGCAGCCGGGCTGGGGAACGGACACTTTGGCAGGGCTTCCGCCACGCCCCCAAGGACCGCTGATCTCGCGCCGCCGTTTCTTCTTCTTCCCCGGCCTTCCCAGTTAGCTTGCTTGAAGCTCCGAGGAGGCGGGAGGGGGGTCGCAGGAGTGGAAGTGGGGGGAGGTCTCCCCGGCCGGGAAGAGCTGAGAGGCTGCCGGCCCCTTTCGCAGGAAAGTTAACTTTTCTTGGCGAAATCCTGCCCCCCCCCCCCGCGTGGTTGAGTGGTTGGCTGTCCTCTTCCCGTAAGCCGCCCGGAGTTACCTGTGTGTGAGGTGGGCTGCCCTATGCATTTGCGTGTGTGCGCTGGAGAGAGAGTGAAAAAGAGAGGGAGAAATAATTATATTAATTAGATAGATCAGTCTTTCTCCACCTTGGAGACTTGAAAGTGTGTGGACTTCAACTCCCAGAAAGGGAGTTGGGAGAAAGGGAGAAAGGAGGAGAGAATGAAAGGAAGATGGAAAGAAGAAAGAGGTAAGGAGAGGAGGATGGAAAGGAGAGAAAGAGGGGGAGAGAGGGTAGAAAGGGGAAGAGGAAGAGCAGGAGTAGGAGAAAGGTAAGGGAAGAAGGAAGGGGAAGGAGAGGAGGAAGGAGGAAAGTAGAGAAGGGAGAGAGGGAGAAAGGAAAGGGAAAGGAAAGGAGGATGGAAGGGAGAGAAAAGGAAGGAGAGAGGGTAGGAAGGGAAAGAGGAAGAGCAGGAGCAAAGGAGAGGTAAGGGAAGAAGGAAGGGGAAGGAGAGGAGGAAGGAAGAAAGTAGAGAAGGGAGAGAGGATGAAAAGAAAGAGGTAAGGAGAGGAGGATGGAAAGGAGAGAAAGAGGAGGAGAGAGGGTAGGAAGGGGATGAGGAAGAGCAGGAGTAGGAGAAAGGTACAGGAAGAAGGAAGGGAAAGGAGAGCAGGAAGGAAGGAAGTAGAGAAGGGAGGAAGGGAGAAAAGAAAGGGAAAATAAGGTGGTGTTATAACAGGAGGAAGGGATGGTAAACAAAGCAACCCAAACTGTATATTATAACCTATTAAATGAAATAATAAATGTATAAGAATGATAAATGTTAAAACACTTGTAACCAAACGACATGCTATATGTGATGATGGGTTTTTTTCTTTTTATTTTGTTTTGTTTTTATTGTTGTGGGTATGTCTCCTCTATGTAACAAAAAAAAATAAAAAAAGTTGATAGGCAAGAGGAAGGAGGAAGGAAGGAAAAAAGAAAAAGAGGGAGAGAGGAAAGAAGAAAAGATGGAACTAGAAAGGAAAGAAGGGAGGGAGGGAGGAAAGGGGAAGACAGGGAAAGAGCAGAAAGACAGAGAAGGTGAAGGTAGATAGGCAGAAGGAAGGAAGAAGGAAGAAATAGGAAAGGAGGGAAGGAGGAAGGAACAGAAGCGAAGAAATGGAAAGAGCAGAAAGAGAAGGTAGATAGGCAAAAGAAATGAAGCTGAAAGAATGGAAGGAGGAAGGAAGAGAAAAAAGGAGGAAGGGAGTGAGTGAGGAAAGAAGAGGATGGAAGGCGGGAGGAAGGAAGGAAGAGAGGGAAAGAGCAGAAGACAGATAAGGTGAAGGTAGATAAGCAAGAGGAATGAAGGAAGAAGTGAGGAGTCTCGAGGAGGGGGAAAACATTTAGTGACCAAAGTTACAATGGCATTGAAAAAAGTGACTGATGACCATTTTTCACACTTAGCGACCGTTGCGACCATTTTTCACACTTAGCGACTGTTGCAGCATCCTCATGGTCACGTGATCCAAATTTTGTTTGGCAACAGATTCGTATTTATGCTGGTTTCAGTGTCCTGGGGTGACTTTTTGACAAAAAAAAATTTTTTTTAATCAAGCCCCCCCCCCCCCCCCGGTCAAGGGCGTCCCTCTTTTCAAATCTGAAAATCTGGTCACCTTAATTTAGCAGGGAGTATTAATCCACAAATATACATAGTCCATTTGATTTTATTTAACATTCACAAAGATAGAATAATTTATCATGGACAAATGAACCTTCTGAAGGTTCTTTTACAATTCCCAGAAGTAAAAAGAAAACCAAAGGACTTCCTGCAAGTATTTTTGAACTCTGGTAGAATATCATACACCAGACTAACTACACAAGAGACCTTTTGTTGGAGTTACAATGATATTTATTTCCATTTTCACTGTTGCTGCAGACCAAATCTTTGGGAAAATTCCCGCTGATAACAAATTGCCAGATGTGCCAGCAAAGATGTTCCTTAGGCTAGTGTGTCCACATAAAAGATAAAAGTTCATTACCCAGCAGTTGTCTCAATTAACCAGACAAGGTCAAGAAAACAACCAGTATTTATTTTGCAATTGTACAAAATAAACACATGATCAAATGTGCTGCTTTGCCAGCAAATGGACCAGGTGAAGGACCCCTAATACAAAGGCACCTAAAGTTTTATGCCAAAAAAAATATGCAATTGCCTAATGATTTCCATATTGAAGTCAGGCTAACTCCAGAAATAACATTTATTTATTCAATTTCTATAGCTGCCTTCACAGCTAAGTCATTCTGAGCTGCTTACAATTCTAAAACTATAAAACAGTGAAAACAATTAAAAACAATAAAACATCATCAAAATAAACATATACAGCAGCCAGGATAGTTAATCAACTTGCAGTAAAGGCAAGAATCAGGGCTCTTGATACATTCTGAGGCTCAGGTTCACAGCCAAGCTTTTAGTCTCACAAAAGATAGTTTATACTTTTTACTGTATGATTGCCCTTAGGTTTCAAGACTCCCTCTAACTGTCATGAACTAATTTAAGATTAATAGTCAATCACCATCTTAAATATGTCAACCACCTCTTTGGATTTGATTCACACAAACACTCTTAAGCAGTAACCAGGAGTTATTCAATAAACCGCAACTGGCTGGGGCCATTCAGGACACTGAACACAGACCAAATGCTTTTGATTGGCAGGAGCTGGACTTAAAACCCAAGACTTGTCATGGCTTTCAAGTTCCTGTTTCTGGTTAAATCGAGACTAGCAGTTTGAGCTGGTACAGACCTAGATTATTAGGTCACTGCTGAGTTGTTTTTTTGGGGTGAGAAGTAATGTAGAAGATCAGGAAGTTAAGATAATTCACTAAAAGAACATTTTGTGAAGGTTGACTCAGCCTTCCATCCTCCCGAGGTCAGTAAAATCAGGACACAGATTGTTGGGGGTAATATGCTGGTTCTGTAAACTGCTTAGAGAAGGATATAAAGCACTGTAAAGCAGTATGTAAATTTAAGTACTGTTGCTATTGCTAATCTCATTATGTGAAGTTGACTTCCCTGTAGCCAGCCTTTGAGAAAAGATGGCTCAGAATCCTTCATTCAAATCTCATTCCAGGCTTAATATTGGCAGGGCTTACTTACCATATGTTGCTTTTCATAAGTCTACAAGAGCATTTTTGGCTAAACTAGAAATGCATGTATACAGTTTATATATTTTATCTGTGATCCATTAACGATCATGCAACAATTATTAAATTAAGTTCCAAAATGGCCAAGGAATCTATCAGGGTTTGATGTGAGGAAAGAGTGGAGAGGAGAGGAGAGGAGAGGAGAGAAAAGGAAAGAAGGAAAGGAAAGGAAAATAGAAGAAAAGAAAAGCACCACATCTTTGGAAATTGACATTGGACTCTTATCTTGATATTACCAAGGAAAAAATCTTGCAGACCAATTTCCATATTATAGAGAACAGGTTTAAAGTGTTATTTGGTTAATTTAGCATTTAAAAAAACAAATATTACACTATATCTTTACTGCTCCAACAATTGCTTAAATTCAGTGGTGGGATACAAATAATTTAACAACCTGTTCTCTGCCTTAATGACCAGCTGGGTATGTATGGCTCAGTGGTCATGTGACTGGGTGGATGTGGCCAACTCAACGCCACTCAGGTCGATGGGCGCTTCGCCTTAGCTGTTACAATGTAATAAGGGTTAACCAGAAAAGTAGTTTCTGTAAGCAGGGCAATAAAGATTAGGCTAGAAACAACACCAGAATGTTTCCTTCCTGCCTTTCTTACAGGATTAGCCCTGTAAAGTGGGAAAAAACAAAATGAGATTGTTTTCAACAACTGGTTCTCCCAACTGCTTAGAAAGTTAACAACCGGTGCGAACTGGCTGAATGCCACCACTGGGTGTATTTAGTACCCAACATTAAAGGAATTAAACAGACAAATATACATAAAATTTTAGGCTTTATTATTGCATTTTACTAAAGAAATTATTAGAATTCTAGCATGAATCCATGCCACCTTTTGAAGATAAAGATACAATGTTTTTTCTTTGAGCCAAAGTTATTTCCTCTGATATGCAAAAAATAGTTTTTTTAGAGTCCATCAATACAACTAATAGAGTTGTATTCTGAAGTCCTTAAGCATTGCAAGTAGTATTAAAAGAACAAACCTGGAGGGACCCAAACTTAATGAATGTCATATAAACGTTTACAGTAATGGTATATGTTAGATCGGGTAATGGACAGGCACACACAGGCTAACGGTAACAACAGCTCTTTATTATAACACAACAAGTAAGAACAATCCAGCAAAGGTTGAGTCTGACAGCAGCCCTTTTATAGGGAGCTGTCAGACCCTTTGACCAATGAGATTAAACCTCTGTTTCTGCCGGAACAGAGGACCTTGGTGGAAACCATTATAACTGAAGCTAGTATCTAACAGTATAATTTAAGCATTAAAAAAAAGTTAAGGAGTAGCATTATATGCCAAGGAAATACACATACTGTATCCATTAAATTCTGAGAATCAGAGCATGCGAGTCCAGTCAAGTGTTTGAGTCAGAATATAGAAAACAGGAATCACAAATACATGTATACTGTATATAACTTTTGGACTGTGCTTTAAACTGTCAAATCAGGCAGCAGTTCTGCTTCTGAATGAATTGAGGAAAACTTTAGGGGATCAGAGTTGTCACTATCATTGACGATTTCAACTGGCAAGATATTTGTTGGAAAACAAATTCTGCAAGGGGCCAAAATTTCAGATTAGTCTTGCTGAGTGTTTCATTTTCCATAAAGCTTAAGAGCAGACAAGGAGACCAGCATTCCTAGATCTCATCCTAACCCATGTGGATCAGTGGTGGGTTGCTCTTACTGGCACTACCGATACACTGATCACGTGCTTGCACGTTCTGTTCATGCACGTGTCTGATTTGCGCTGCGCGTGCGTGCACAATCCACCGCCCCTGCAACAACCAGCTGATTGTTAGGGCTTGCGCAGGCACGAGTGCGTACATTTCCATTTCCCATAAAAACAGCTATAGAGTACAGGCGGGTGGGTGGGCCAAAAGAGCCACCATACTGGTACGCTCTCAGCTGCTCCGGACCACTACCAGTACATCCGTACTGGTACATCCCACCTCTGGTGTGGATAAGCTGGTTGAAGAGATAAAAGGAGTGGGAACCCTAGCAAGAACTCTGAAAGAAATCACCATGTAATTTTGAAATTTAAGACATAAAACAAGAAATAGAAAAAAAAAAGGACCATAACTGTGCAGACTTCACACCAGATTTCAGGCAAGTAAAAAAAAAAGAATATTTTTATTCTATTAATTATAAAATATGGTCACCAGCCAGAGTTGGCTTTGTTGATAGGAGCACCCATATGACTAGATGTAGATAAATAAATTCCACAAACCTAAATTTGAACAATAAGCGTACTGGGAATTTCTCTGAAATAATTTACCAGAAGTATATTCACTGGATAAGAGCCTAATGCTGAGAACAATTGAGGGCAAAAGAGGAAGGGGTCGACAGAGTATGAAGTGGCTGGATGGAATCACCGAAGCAGTAGGCGTGAGCTTAAATGGACTCCAGAGGATGGTAGAGGACAGGAAGACCTGGAGGAACATTGTCCATGGAGTCACGATGGGTCGGACAGGACTTCGCAACTAACAACAACTTATTCACACCCCGTTCCAATGAGGAAAATTACATGGGGAAGAACTTAGGAAACTGCTCTGGATGCCCTGGGGTTGTTTGACAGAATTGAGAGTTAAAAGGGGCAGGTATAGAAAACAGAGGATAGGTGAAATTAGCAAAGAGGTTTATCAGCATAAAGGTTAAATTACAAAACAAAGTCAAATTTCAAGGTAACTGAAGTTAAAACAGCCAAAAGAGCTTTTGGAGCCATGTCAGTTGTGAAAGGACATGCTAATACAACAGCTAGAGGAAGACAGGTGGAGTCTGACTTGGCAGTAGTTCCTGAGAGAAAGATCAGCTGGAATACTATATGTAAATCAGGCCAAGCAATCTGGTCTTCTTTTCTGGGAGAGTCACCTGTTGGGTTGACCATGGAAAATGTGGTGGACCTAATGTAGCCTGAGTTTATGCAAGTTTCCAACAAAACCTTCCAAGAGAGCCTAGTAGAGAAGAACTTGGATAAGAAGTTAAATAATGATTTGCTCTGACCCCCACTTCTCCGTCCAGGAACAAAAGCCACAAGCAAACGTAAATAAGAATACTTTTAATCAGTCCAGATTCTCGTTGGCTGCAAGCCCAAAATAAACAAAGAGATAAGCACTCTGGCAGTAAGTCTTACAAACCTAGGCAATGCAAACAAACTCTCACAGCAAACCACTTCTCCAAGTTGGTTTCTCTGAATCGTGAACGTTGACTCCTGCAAACAGGGCGTGGCACAAACAGTCTCTTTTATAATCAGGAAAGGATCTTAATCAGCATCAGCTAAGCGCAATCATCTCCTACAATTACGCAGTTGTTCCTTCCGCCGAGTAGCCCTTCGACGGCGTGCATCCTGAAACAACTCACAAGTGTTTTCCTGGACACTCCCTCTGATCCAAGGCTCCGCCGCCACCTGGTGGCCAACCAGTTTCTCCTCGCCCTGCTCGGAGTCGGCACCCTGTCCAGGGTCCTCCACCTCCTCCAGGGCCGACTCATAAGACCCCTGACTGTCGAAGTCTGGCAGCAGCTCCAACGGCTCCTGCCGGCCACAACAATGATTATATATCAAATTTGTGGACAACAGAAATATAGGGGGGAAAGCAAACACCTAAATGTTTCAGAAAGACTTTGAAA
The DNA here is from genome assembly GCF_051295495.1 of Thamnophis sirtalis. Lineage (NCBI taxonomy): Eukaryota > Metazoa > Chordata > Lepidosauria > Squamata > Natricidae > Thamnophis > Thamnophis sirtalis. Next base: position 60,405,949 of record NW_028261381.1, on the reverse strand, counting down.
AGGACAATTGCTCTCATGAGTAAGAAGAAGATTGCAGAGAATATAATATCTGTCTTTATCTTTTTGAAGGATTTTTGTATAGAAAATGGGAAAGAAAGCAAGATAAGGAGTAATAGATTTAAATTACAAGGAAACCAATTTTCATTGGGCACCAGGGAATAATAGCAATAGCAATAGCAATAGCAGTAGACTTATATACCGCTTCATAGGGCTTTCAGCCCTCTCTAAGCGGTTTACAGAGAGTCAGCATATTGCCCCCAACAATCTGGGTCCTCATTTTACCCACCTCGGAAGGATGGAAGGCTGAGTCAACCCTGAGCCGGTGAGATTTGAACCGCTGAACTGCTGATCTAGCAGTAGCCTGCAGTGCTGCATTTAACCACTGCGCCACCTTGGAAGAAAGTCTTCATTATAAGAGCTGTTCAATAGTGGAACAATGATATTGGAAGGCAATTAAATCATTGCTGGAGAAATTTAAATAGAAGATGGACCCTAACCCTAATCCTTCAGAGTAGCTGCAGTAGTGAATTTGTGCACTGAGCATAACATTGGATTGGATGATTCCTAAGAACATTTCCATCAGCAGGGTCTCCTGCTTGACTTTGGACTAGATGGCCTATCAGGTTCCTTCTATAAGGTTAATCTGTTATCTGTTGCTTAGAGTCTATGATTCCATGTGGAAATGCACATGGACACACACACACACACACACACACACATGGGCCAGTTTACTGTTGTGATTTATGCATCAACTAGCAAATTGGCTAACTGGGTGACCTTGGATAGGAATGAACTTTCCACAACTGTGAGATGTTTTCATATTCTAATTTATGAAAGTGGATTTCTGATTCAGAAACTATTAGCTCCTATTATCCCGGTTATATAAAAAGGACAATAAATAATATATTCATTAATCCTAAAGTATACAAAACCTGAATCTTCTCTTTTGTACAGCTGAGGTGGAATGCAATCTTTGTTTTTCTAATTTATGTAAGGTTGATGTAGATTTTATTTCTGCTCTCTGATCTTCGTGATTTTTTTAAAAAAGATAACAGGAATGGAAATCATAAACAAATGTTCCCTTGGGATACTGTTGCAATGTTCAGCTGTATGAAGCACAACATCCACTGCAGTGTAGCAGTTAAATTGCTTTATGGGGACTAGACAATCAGAGAGCAAATAGTCCAGGATGAAGTAGTATCTTAATATCCTATTTTGGCAAAGTGTTGCTCACCTAAAATAGGGTTGTCTTCCTATGGATGAAGTTTATTAGTTCTGGGGTGGATGAACTTTATTGACTTTGAACAGATGAAATGTTCTAAACTCAAACATTTCTTTATCTATTTGTACCCTCACATTAGTCCAAACAGCACAACAATTATTGAATCAAATGGCCTAAAATCCACAGTAGTTTCAATAATAGTAATGATGCATCATAAAAAGCAGGATTACGTTGAAATGCTTTCTGGTAATAAACAAGGATAACTAGACCAGGGTTCAGCAACCTGTGGCTCTGGAGCCGCATGTAATTCTTTCATCCCTCTGCTGTGGCTCCCTGTCACCAGTCGGCACCACAATTTTGAGAGGAGCTTCTGTTTGGGGGCCATGCAGGGTGTGCCAGGAGGAGATTCTATGGCAAGGGGTGGGTTTTCAGGTCAGCTCCACAATTGATAGGGCTTTCGGTTAGGACAGGTAGAGAAAAAAGGAAGCCACGCTAGGAAGAGACTCTATGGTGAGGAAACCGGACTTCTGGTCGGCACCAGAATTGAATGGGAGGCTTCCGGTTCGGACCTTTTTGGCTCTTTGAGTGTTTAAGGTTGCCAATCCCTGACCTAGACCAACAAACAGTAAGAAGAGCATTCATGAGCTTTTATGCTTTCCTCTATTTAAGCAGTAAAGTTCACATTTTATTTATCTCGGGGGTTTAGGGTTTTGTGGTAAACCAAAGTAAATATCAGAATTAGTGTGCAGGGAAAGATGCCACACAACAAATCCAGACTATGATCAAGACTTTGTCTGAATTCCTCTCCAGATTCTCAGGGAGACCTTGAACTCCATCTAGAAGTTTTGGTCCATAGGTCTAAACAAATATTTCCTGGGGATATTGTCGCTGTGTCCGGGTGTATGAAGCACAACATCCACTGCAGTGAAGTAGTTAAATTTCTTTATGCGAACCAGATGCTCATGAAGCAAAGAGTCAAGAATAAAGCTGTACTTTAATGTCCCAACTTGGCAAAGTTTTGCTCACTTAAAGCAGGGCTCTCTTCCCATGGATGGATTTTATTAGTTCTTGGATGGATGAACTGTATTGGCTTTGGGTGGATGAAATGTTCTAAACTTTGAACATTTGCTCTCCTTTTAAAATGCACAAATAACAGCTTCCCCTTTAGTTCTTGTTCATGCAAACAGATTAAGCCAGTGTTTTTCAACCACTGTGCTGTGGCACACTAGTGTGCCGTGACATAGTGTAAGGTGTGCCGTGGGAAAAACACTTTATATATAGTTAATATAGGCACAGAGTTAAATTTTTTTAACATTTTTTAATGGTGGTGTGCCTCGTGATTTTTTTCATGAAAAAAGTGTGCCTTTGCACAAAAAAGGTTGAAAAACACTGGATTAAGCTATCCTATATATTTTGTTTGGCAGGAATTGGAAATGACAACCCAAAGCTTATCGTTGCTTTTAATGGTCTTCTGTTTTCTGGCATAAGTATGTGCACTGGCCAGCTGATAGTCATGAGCACCAGTAATTGGAAGACTTGCTGGCCGGCATGTATTCACACACTGGAACTGAAAGTTAATTTTCTGGTGCACGTATGCCCCCTGAGCAGCTCATCTTTCTGGTCGCGGCCCAGACAAATGCATGCAAAGTACTCCCTTTTCAGTACTTGGTGCCATGCGTGTGCTTGCACTCCCTTTTCAGCACTTAGTGCCAAAAAGGTTCACCATCACTGTTCTAGGCCAAAGAGAACAGCATCTTTCTCACAGAAGCCAATACCACTGTGTAACCCCAATTATACGTCTTCTCCTGGACAGCTTTGAGCACCCAGGAAGTATCTGAATTTAATAGGCAGGTCACTAAACCCACTTTTTGGAGGCCCCTATCAACTTCTTCAGGAGTCACAGATTCAAATTCATCCCAGATAACTGTAAAATACCATGTTTCAGGCACCTCAACTGAATCGGCCTACTCCTTCAACTCCACATGGATTTGAATGATTTTGTCTACCAGATAGTTAGAATCTTCTTTACAATGCCCCTGCAGAGGTTATCACCTTAAATAAGGTCATTAGATGATCATCAGCAGACACAATAAGGGCTGAGAAATATTGAGATTTTTCCATCTGTATTCAAGCAATGTAACCCAAACACTGTGCAAGCTGTTACTCATGTTTGATCAGATTCATTCCTCATTTTCCTCCAATGGCATTTCAGGCATTTCATCTCCTGAAGTTCCAAGGTAAATCAAAGTAAATACCAAGATTAGTGTAGCATAGCAGAGTGATAATTAGGTAATCAAAAAGTCATCCACCCCTAGCAATAGCCACTGAGCCATGCATATGAAATGGGCAGTCTATTAAGTAAACAAATAAATGTATGTCAATCTCCTCCAATGGCAAATCATATTGAAACTATCCAGAAGGTAACTACTAGTAAGCATTGGACATTTGATGTCTTGGAACAGGTTATCATGGAAGCCATGAACTTCTGAATTACCCTGGAGGTGTAATTGGGAAGTGACAAATGGAAATCCCCACAGAAGTACAGCTACTAAATCCAGCAGATCAGACAGGAGGGTGTCAAACAGCGGGCAAAGCAGCCCACCAGCAATATTCTACTGTTGCCAAAAGCACAACTTTAACTAGAGGACCTCACAACTAGGTATCTATATGGGGAAGTGCTTCTGAGAACCCTAAATGATTCATTGAGGACAATGGCCACATCTTTGTCCCTTCCTGGAAATTTCAGTTGCTACAAAACTAATGCTTTTTTCCCAAAGCAATAGTGAAATCAGTTTGTTGCAGTACTTGTTTTTATTCCAAGCATATACCTCTTCCCAGTAGTGGGATTCAACATATTTTTACTACCAGTTCTGTGGGCGTGGCTTTGTGGGCTTGGCAGGGGAAGGATACTGGAAAATCCCCATTCCATCCCCACCCCACTAACCTGCTTTCCAGCTCTGTTCTCCTGTTCAGGGCAACAAAAGAAGATAAGCTGGGAGGCAGCAGGGGCGGGGCCAGCCTATTTCCCGAGTCTCTGAACTACTCAAAATTTCTGCTACTGATTCTCCAGAACCTCCCAGGACTGGCTGAATACCACCTCTGCCTCTGTCCCTTTCTTTCTTTAATACTCAGAGTCTACTCATTCTTCAGGCATTTTAACATCAGGGGTGAGAGCCAATCATTTCCCACTAACTCGAACTTAGAGTCACTGGCACCCAGACATCTGTATCACCCCAACCAGGGATATGGTTCATCATGCCAGCCCCACTAAAGAGTGGGATGTTTGCTTCAGAATGGTATTCTCTCAGTTTCTGTTCATGATGCCAAATGTTAGGCCACCCAACAGCTAGTTGAGAGCCAATAAATTCTCTTGGAATTCAAACCAATAAATTCACTTGTAGAGCAAAGAGCACCAGAGTTTATTCAAGTACTACAAATCATAAGAGAAGCTGCATATCTTAATGTCCTTTCTGCAGAAGGGGACTCTGATAAGGTGGAAATAAGGAACACATGTCTCGGACAACTAGTGCATGTGCGTTATGGTCTGTACAAGATAAGGGTATCAGAGAGTAATCAATGTTCAATATGGAATGCACAGGTAAGTAATTCAAATAATTCAATGTGGGGTGATGCTGTCACCCTTTCAAAGGTACTTCGAACAAAAAAAAAATCAAGCCATGAGTACTAACACTGCTTTTATTGTAAGGTTACAGTGACTGAATCTTGCAAGTCTGAAAGCACTTCTCCCCACCTGGCTTTTACTTTCCAGGGAACTGGGAGGATCCCTTTTCTCTGCACTTACTCCTTCTGTGATTCTGTGAATTAGCTTCAGTATGACCCTTGTCTAGACTATGATTCTCCTTCTCCTGTCTCCCAAGATTATTCTGTATCCCATTAGAGAGACAGAGCAATACAGGTAATCCTCGAGTTACGACCACAATCGAGCCCAAATTTTATGTTGCTAAGTGAAACATTTGTTAAGTTGAGTTTGCCCCATTGTAAGACTTTTCTTGCCAGAGTTCTTAAGTGAATCATTGCATTTGTTAAGTTAGTAATGCAGTTGTTAAGTGAATCTGGATTCCTCCTTGATTTTGCTTGTCGGAAAGTCACAAAAGCTGCTCACATGATCTTGGGACATTGCAACTTTCATAAACATGAACCCCTTGCCAAGCATTTGAATCATTGTTCATGTGACCATGGGGATATTGCAGCAGTCGTAAGTGTGAAAACCGGTCATAAGTCAGATTTTTTCAGTGCCATTGTAACTTGGAACGGTCACTAAACTGTTGTAAGTTGAGGACTACCTGTATAGAGTTCTTAAGGTAACCCAGGGAAATGTGGATCACATCTCTACACTTTCTTATCATTTCTTCCCCAATGATTTGCAGAAGTTATGTACAGTTGTGGCAGCTTTTTCTGCAAAATCGTCAGAACCGGGGAAAACTCCAACTGCTCTGATTTGGTGTAGACACAGGTAGACATAAGAAAACCCCCATATTTTTATTTGTTTTTCAATCACATACCACATTCCACTTTGCTCTTGGATTTCAAATGAATCACATAAAGCATCAAGGAATTGAGATCTATGAAATTATTGAGGAGGTCTCTAGATGAAAATAAACACTTAACGGTTGCAGTCATCAGAGTCACAACAAATGACACGAACAACTGGTTTTACTACTAATTTCAGAATTTGACATATAATCGCTGTGCTACATTTCTTCATAATAATTGGTTTCTTACTTCCTATGGGGGAGAAAAAAAGTGACTTTAGTTAGCAAAAAATAAATCTAATCATTCACTTCACCAACTTTTATCTTTTGTTGACGATGAAAGATCCTAGATAGATTACCCTTTCCTCATTTGGTCAGGAAGTCATTACCTGCTTAGCCAGGCATGGAGCACATCCACATTATTCCAAATTCTTGCTTCTTTCATATGAAAAATGTGTTTCACATGAACAGCAAGGCAGGGTGGTGAGGTCTGAATGTGACCTAGATGCTCCCTTGAAAACAACCCTGATATCCCAAAAAATCAGTGGGCTGTCTGATAATGCGCTGGCAATCCCGCTATTAAACATTTTGCTTGCCCAATGAACAAAGTCTTGTAGAGGAGCCTCAATTTGAAGAAATGAATAACATTGCATAAACTATTGATAAAGAATTGTCCCTCGTTGTTCCTCTTGAACAATACTTAGTGCAACCCTTGCAGTTGTTCCTGGGTCCAGATTAATCTAGTCCAGGAGTGCTAAACTCAAGGCCTGTTGTCTGGATTCGACCCATGAGGTACTTAGGTCTGGCCCATCGGGCCACCCTGGAAACAGTGAAGGACACGCGTGTCCCTCCCGAGCTCCGTTTTCACTGGCAGAGGGTTGCAGGAGACAGTCGCAGCAGAAAACGGAGCTCAGGAGCCTGTTTTCACTGGCAAAGTGCTCTGGTCACCACAGGCATCCCGACACTAGTGACATAAAGCTAGCCACGCTCCCTGGCCACCCCTCTCCCAGAGGTCAAACACAAACCTGATGCAGCGCTCAACGATTTCAGGTTTAACACCCCTGATCTAGTCAGTTCTATTGTATGGATACCTGAGACTCTAATGCAAATTTTGGTGGGCTCTGGAAGCTACTTACTCCAGGATTCTTTCAAACCTGAAAGGTGCCACCTGAATTCAAAGAATCCCTGACATGTTATTGCTACAATGGCTGACTCCATAATGATGGTGTACAATATTGCCTAACTTCAGAGAGAAGCAGAAATTTTGTTAGACAGGGATGTACTCATCTCTAGTGATTTATGCTCTAAAATGTATTGTAATAGCATTGCTAAAAAAGCACTAAAAGTTGTGAATTGAATTCTACAAAAATAAAATTTCTGGAAATTCCGTATTGCTCACTAGAGCTTACAAAACATACATTATGTCAATCCTAGAATATTGTACAACTGTTGAACATTTGGAATCCTTAACCCCGCTTGGACATTAATACAATTGAGCGAGTTCAGAACTACTTTACAAGAAAAGTCTTACACTCTTCTGTCCAATAGAATATTTTATGCTACTAGGTTTGAAATTTTTGGTTTTGATAGTTTAGAACTGCAACACTTATGGTCAGATCTAGGTATTGGACATGAAATTGTATATCTTACCTGAAAATCATTTTTCTTTTTAGTTTTAATCATAATATAACACATGCGAACACCACTTTAAATCAGGGGTGAAATGCTACTGGTTCGGGCTGGTTCGCCCGAACCAGTAGTAAAAATGCTACTAGTTCACCTAAACAGGTTTTAAAAAGTTTTTTTTTAATTGTGTGGCACAGCTGATCGTTGGAACTTTTTTTCTTTTTTAAAGCATTTTTTTTTACTTCAGTTCAGGCAAAATGCAAAAAAAAAAAAAGGTTAAAAAAAGGTTCCAACATCAGTTGTGACAATCAGCTGTGACAATCAGCTGTGACAATCAGCTGTGACAATCAGCTGTGACAATCAGCTGTGACAATCAGCTGTGACAATCAGCTGTGACAATCAGCTGTGCTGCGTGATCATTGGAAACTTTTTGTGTGTGTGAAGTCCAGCTGCTTTTGCATTATGCATGAGTCAGTTGTGTAGCATTTTTGTTATTTTTGTGTAAAGTGTGTTTTTGAGCTCTCTGTGACTCTGTGAGACTCCTGCTTGTTGTCGTCCGGTCACATGATCACCAAGCCATGACCACCCAGTTACATGACCACCAAGCCACGCCCACAGAACCAGTAGGGAATATTTCTGAATTTCAATACTGCTTTAAACATAATATAAACCGCTTTAAACTTGATTGTAAAAAATTCAATTTTTGTAACAGAGTTGTCAAAATCTGAAATATTTTACCCAACTCAGTTGGCTTAGCTACTAAGTTTCACAGTTTTAATTCCAGCTGAACTTCTATGGACCTCGTCCCATATTTAAGAGGTTCCTAAGGGGGCATATGTAAATGCACTAACGTGCCAATCATCCTTGTCAAATTTTAGTTTTTTCATTTTGTTCATTCGAATTTGTAATTTTTGTTTGTCCAATAAATAAATAAAATAAATAAAACACATATTCCTCACATGTATCACTGAATAGGACTGCACCTTTTGCAAGATTTGTGCAGCTCTATTGGAATCTTCTCCCTTTTATCTTTGCCTATGTGTCAAGGGACCTTCCGATGAAAACTCACTGAAGTATTTTTCCCCAATTAAGAAAAATGAACTAAATATAATTGTTTCTCATATTTCTCATGCTATTCTACTTACAAGGAGTTTTCTGAATTATGGTGACACATTTTTCCATAAAAATAGGGCAAGGGGTACTCCTTAAACAATTTGTTCTGCGACAATTAAAGCAATTCAGAGCATCCATCACTATAAGGGAGGAGACAAAATGGCAACTAAATCTGTAATTTTCATAGACCATATCCTTGTGAACATGTTTCATCAATGAGATTTTTGAATAAAAATGCAGGAAGACATTTGCATCAAAGGTTCTAGAATGTTTAGGCTCTGGGCTTCAAATTCAGTAAGATTTGAGATTGAAACGTCATGTTTTCTCTTTACGAATACAATAATTTAAAAAAAGCTATGATGTTTTATTCTGTTATGAATCTGATTTTATATTGAGAACTAGTAAGCAAAATCGTTAAAAGCAAGATGATAAAGAAATGGTTAAAAATTGTCTATGTTTACCCATCACTATTACAGGAAGCTCTCGACTTATGAACCATCACTTAGTGACTGAAGTTACAACAGAGCCTGAAAAATAGGCAACCTGTATTTGATGTTCCAATGTCTGTCCCCCTCGGTCACATGACTGCATTTATGGCCATTTACAATGTTCCACAGTCGCGTGATTGCAATTGAGGATGTTTTTGATGGAAATCGACCCTTCTTTTATTGTTGTAGTTCAGTCGCTTCACTCAACAACTTTGGCATTAACTTAACAAAAGCAGCATTCTGTTAACAACCACTGCAAAAAAAAAAAGCTCACAATGTCAGATGCGGTCACAGGGTGACCCACTTTACAACTGTTATGACTTATGACCAAAATTGCAGAGTCAATTACGGTCGTAGGTCAAGGATTATCTGTATCAATCCTAGTTTTGCCAGTTGACACTTTTGCAGAAGACTTTTGTAGTAAAAGGAAGGTTTTATAGCAACAAGCAGCTCCAACAGTAATTCCTCAAACTGAATGGGTTTGCTTAACAGCCACAATGTTCACTTAATGGCCATTCTGTTTGCTTAACAATAGCAATGAAAAAGGCTGGAAAATGACTTCTAATCAAATAAATGGTTGCCTTGACTTTTGATTGCAATGACTTATGACCATAATTTTAGGCTCAATTATGGTTGTAAGTCAAGGACTACCTGTGACCTGATACAGGTAGTTCTCGGCTTACAACAGTTTGTTCACTTGAAGTTACAACTGCACTGGAAAAAGTGATTTATGACCGTTTTTTATGACCATTGCAGCATTCTTGGGGTCATGTGATCAAAATTCAGATGCTTGGCAACTGACTCACATTTATGATGGTTGCAGGTCCTGGGATCATGTGATCACCTTTTGTGAACCTCTGACCAAGCAAAGTCAATGGGGAAGCCAGAGGCACTCAACAGTCGTGTAACTAACTTAACAATTGCAGTGATTCACTTCACAACTGTGGTGAGAAAGGTTGTAAAATGGAGGCAAAACCCACTTAACAACTGTCTCACTTAACAACAAATTGGTGTCAATTGTGCTCATAAGTCGAGAGCTACCTATATTATGTGTGCCAAATTGGTGGCCCATGGGCCGGATGTGTCATGCGCAGGCTGTGCAAATCCCAGCACCATGAAGGTAAAAAATGTTGTGATACGTCACATGACATCATCATGATATGGTGAGTTTTACACCTGTGACCTATATAGTCTTGCTTGCATCTCATCAACTTGGGTTTCCCCAGTGCCCTGACATAGCAACATTAATACAGTATGTTGAAAATGTATTTGAGTTAGGCCCGTGATGGCAAATCTATGGCACGTGTCTACAGATGGCACGCAGAGTCCTCTCTGTGAGCACACCAGTCGTCACCCCAGCCCAGCTCCACCGCACATGCGCATGCACCTCCCACTGGCCATCTAGTCTTCGGGTCCCTGCCACACATGCATGGGAGTGGGGCGCATATGCAAGGGGCACTAGCATTGAATTTTGGGGGTTTGCACATATGTGTGTGCCCCCCATGCCCCATTTTGGGCCTGGGAGGCTTCCTGCACCAACATGAAAGCCAAAATAGGGTGCAGAGGCACCATGCAACCTGCACCAACCTAGAAGGAAAAAATGGATGAACGGGGGCGGGGTACATGCACGTGGGGATGCATGCGCATAGCACATGCACGTGGATGCGCATGTGCAGCGGCGCTTGCATTGCCTATTGGGGTTCTGCCTGCACACACACAGCATTTGTACACACACACACACACACACACAGACACTTTGGGCACTTGGAACCAAAAAGGTTAGCCATCACTGAGTTAGGGTATGAATTTGTTCCCAGCCTTCTTTTTGTAAAAGAAGAACGGTCAGTGTTGAGTGATCATGAGTGGTAACTTACCTTGTGACCAAAACATTACAGCAAGAACGCATAAGACAATTTTTCTCATCCTTTTTCTGCAAATTGGTTGCCTGCAGTCAAAGGTTGGAAATTAGGGTCATTAGCTGTTTGGAGTACCCTTTCTTTTGATTTTTACAAAAGACTGTGCACATTAATACATAATACAACTTAAATTGCAGGATTAGCCTACATCACATATGTTCTGAGGAGTTTTATTAAAATAATTTTAAATGTATATTTCTGGAAAAATGATTGACTTTGTTTTACTCATTGGGAAAAGGATACTAATTGTAACTATTACATAAGGCAGTTTTACTTGGGACAGTTTACATCCTAGAATGATACCTTGAATGTTATTAAATAACATATGCCTATCCAAGGTTATTGTAAAACACTTGAAATAGAGATAAAATGCCAAACCCAGTATAAACATCTGGCTGAACCATAATTTATATATATAAAAGCCAATTACCAATCACTCATCACGCAATCTCCAGAACTGTAATGCCTACAAACTTGAAATTTGGCACGTATGTTCCTCTTGGCTTCTAGGTGCTTGCTAAGAAAGGGTTTTTCGAATTGACCATCAGATCATTAGTATTTCTTATACAGTAAATAAAATGCTCTGATGCTAAGGAGTTCTACTCCCCCTTCCCACCTAAAAAGAACTCTGTTGCAACTGCCAGTTGCCTCACATTCCATTACCTCGGTTCAAACTGGCAGATGTTCCACTCCTTCACTCAGGAGCGGTCTGGAGTTCCTTACAGTACTAAATGTCGATACCTCACTGAAAGGTTTACCCCTTCCACCTATGGAACTGCTTCCAGACTCAAGGAGGTGGATAGCAATATTCCCCTATGTGTTTCAATCACCGACCACCACTGACCCAACAGATTGTGTACCAAATTTCTCCTGCATAGCCTGATCACATAGTTTCATTGCGAAGCATGGGTAATCAGCTAGTAATAATTATAATTATAATAATGCTGCAGTAAATAGTAAAATCATGTTTTCTCTGGACAACCAAACCTGTATTTTTTCATCTAATTTAGGACACAAGGTCCATTACTCAATTTTAATTTTGTACTGTACATTTATTGCATAAATAGGCAACAAATTACTTAAACTTAATGTCTAAGAAGAGGTGAACCTTACCTTTTGTATAGCTGAAGTGAAACAAGGTTTTGTTTTCCTAACAGTTGCAAGTGTATGTGGTTGTCCTCTCTTCTCTCCTCATTGTGCTAGGAATTGCTTGGGTAACTGTCAATTAATTTGTTTTTGCATATAAAATGCAAAGGTTTTAATGGTGGTAAACATCTTGGAACTCTCCTTGATAGAATTTTCTGCATAAATCAACAGCATCAAAATTCTCCATGCTTTAAAGATGATTACAATTGTATGCAGTAGTCCATTACACTCTGTTCTGACTTCTAGAGCAAATTATGTATGTTAAAAAGGAAGCTGAACACCGAATTAATGGTCTGCATCTGGAGAAATCTCTCAGCTGCAAGATCAAATCTAGTGAAATAGAAATTGATGTTCAAATTTTGCTGGGGATCTGTTATAGGCTCACCTGCCCCTTCATATGAGATTGGTTTTTGTTTCTCCTTAATCACATTATTTTTAAATTGAGTTTCCATTCCTGCTTCCATAGAAAGGAATGTGCATTTTCCAATATTTTCATTATTTCTGGAGTCACCCAGATTTTTTTGATGTGTGTGTGTGTGTTCTAAATAATCAACAGTTTCCTTACCATTAACAATTTCTGCTGAAGTTGTTTGCTTGTGAATTAACTTCAGGGGGAAAAAAACCGCACCTGATGCCACAACAGTAACCACAAATTCAAATTTAGAAATCTTAATGGCCAAACCTTCTGCTTGGATTTGTGCAGAATTACCAGATGAACCTGTTAAGGAAATGTCATTTGACATTGTAAAAATTACTCAAGCCAAACCAAAGAGATTTAAGAGCCTCAGAATCATTGTCACAGCACTGCTGCCTTCAGCTCCAGAGGTGGGTTCCTACCAGTTCGCACCTATTCGATAGAACCGGTTCATCATATCTACCAAACTGGTTAGAAGAGGTTCCACCAATGGACACGGAAAGCAGGCCATACCTACAGAAGAGGTTCCAAAAATTTTTGAAACCCACCACTGGTCCTTGGATATGATTATTCTACACTATCATGCTCATATTTATAAAACTCAGTGCCTCTGTGAAAGGTAAGGATGACTACTGCGTTTGTGATGCAATCAGAACATTGCGTGTGTTGAAGTTGTTTTAACGCAAACCAAATGGTATGGTCTCGAATGGTATGACTGTTGTGTGTTTTTAAATTATGTATTGTTATGTTTTGTCTTTTATTTTCTGTCTGTACCCCCCTTCCCTGATTTGAATTGTGAGCCGCCCTGAGTCCCCTTCGGGGGAAAAGGGCAGCATATAAATATAATAAAATAAAATAAAATAAAATCAAAGATGCCTTTTAAAAAGCAAGTTTACATCATATTCTTATGCATGCCAGTGCTGTGTGTGAGGTAATTTAAGGTGGTTTTGACAAGTGTCGTCAGCATCTTCATATCTGGTCACATGGGTGGCAAGCCACTCCCACAAAGGAGGCCACACCCACAGAGTAGGTTCGAACAATTTTTGAAACCCACCATTGGAACACACACTCTCTAAAAGAAGCTGACTCAACTTTTTAGACCTTCCCCCCACCCCCCTCAGACAGCCTTGGCAATCTAGGAGAGACCTACCATCTAATAGGCAGGCAACTGAATAGTTTGAAGGACCTGATTCCCCTCCATAAGAATCATGGCCTCAAATTCATCCTAGATAAGCCTCCAAGATCTTGTCCCAGGGACTTCATTTGGATCTCTCCGTATCGAGTACCACCCCAAATAGGATTTGAGTAATGTTATCCACAGGATTTAATCATCCCTGGCTGGCCCATTTTCTCCATCAGTGGTATTGACTCATCCACAATCATCAATTTCCTACCACCATCTTCCCACTTTATCGTAGGCTTCCACTTGTCAAGCCATGCAAACCCCAAGATTATTTTTTCCGGCATCTCCGGAGCCACAATGAATCTGAGAAGCTCGCAGTGGCGGCCTACTTGTAACTTCACCGGGTCAGTTACTAGCGTGGTTTGGGCCCCTCCAATTAGCGTTCCATCTACCTGCTCACCCCAAATGGGACAGGCTAGAGGTCTTGTGCTTATGGCTAGTTGCTTGACAATCGACGTGCTGATTAAGCATCGAGCGCAACTGGTTCTCACAACTGCTTCAACTTCCCCCTCCAACCCTGTCTTAGACACTTGGAGGTTGACTTGGAAGGCAAAGGGGCAGATGGGTGCATTCACCATTGGGTCATCTTCAGCATTCTCCTCCTCCGAGGCCTCCCCCTTGGTAGGACTCTTTGTCACCTTAAGTTGGGGATCCTCTTCCAGAGCGTGTTTGCTTTTTTCCTCCTCCGAGGCCTCCCCCTTGGTAGGATTCTTCATCACCTTAAGTTGGGGATCCTCTTCTAGAGGTCGTTGACCCTTTTCCTCCTCTGAGGCCTCCCCCTTGGTAGGACTCTTCATCACCTTAAGTTGGGGATCCTCTTCTAGAGGTTGTTGGGCCAGATGACTCTTTGTGATGGCATCTGGGGCCTTCTGTTTTCCACCGTGGCGGTTGGTGCGCACGTTCATGGCAATGGGGCTGGAGCCAAGCACTCTGACGCTTTGTGGCCAAGTTGACAGCAAAGGTAGCATTTTATTTGCCCCCATGAGGAAAGGGACCTAGTTACATCTCTAAACTTAGGAACCACCTCATCACATTTTCCCACCATCCATTCTGTAGCTAACCCCTTGGTAATCCCTTCTTCCATTGTTGAGAACCTTTCTCTGTAGGAAGGTTGGGCAAGAACCTTTTGGGGCATTGCAGGGGAGACTGGAACTGGTGGGGAGGTCAATCCCTCGGTTGGCCACTGCCCAGTTGTCTGCCATGGTGCCATCTGCTGAGGAAGGGCAGGTACCAATTGGAAACCCTTCCATTCATGACCTGGGATTAAGATCCATCCCGAGGGTGCCTGATTCACAGGTTGCAGTTCACCCAATGATGGCTGGTTAGGGGGGTTTATGTGCCAAGGGCCCCTCTGCTGGCTTGAGGGACTTTCCCATGTTGATGGTAGAGGAGGAACCCACTGGAATCTTAACCATCCATACTCTGGGAAGAAAGCCCAATTTAGTGGTGCTTCATCCCCTAGCTGCAGCCCAATTTCTGGTGGCTGGTAAGTGGAAGATGCTTGCCAAATCCCTTCTTGCTGGCTGGGTTGAAAATCCCATCTTGCTAGGGATTCTGTCTTCAACTCATTTGCAGGGCATTCGCTCATTTCAAATATCCCCGTTTGGAAGGAGTCAAAATCTCCACTCCAGGGTTTTTTCCAAGCCTTGGCTGGGGGGAAGGAGGGGGAGCATGCACTCACGTTTAGTTGTCCGAAATGGTCCGGGATCTCCATTTGTCAGATCTTCTGGCCATCTCCTAGAGCGCTGAGATTAAGCTCCTTCATTCCTTTGCCTTTCATCCCCCATAGGCTGGGCTTCTTGCCAGCGGCAATAAATTTTAAAAGCGAAACTGCTTCACCTTTGAAGATTTGTAGAGAGACATCTCATCTCAGCTTCTTTTCTCAAAAGGCTTTCTCCTAATTGTTCACTGATGTTTTACACTGACCGGTGTGGCTCAGCGTTGGAGAAACAGCAACCCTCACCAGCCCCCCCCCTGCAAGGGAGGGGTGCTGGTGATTTATTTTGAAGGGAGAGTTGGAATTATGTCAACGTTCCAAATACCATGCAGAATTAAATCAGAGTTGAAGGCAAAACTATGCTTAAAGTTCCAATTTAATAAGACAGGCATGTTGGCATCGTGCTGTGGGATTCCAACTCTGGAAGTTACATCAGAATCCCATCCAGTTAAAAGTTCATGATCTTGTCCCCACACCCACAGTCTATCACATGGTCCAATCTTCTTCTTCCATGCTGGCGTCTAGGCCCAACTGCTTTCAGTCAGGTGTGAAAGTGCGGAGACAAAGGATGACCTTGACTTCGAGTAAAGAATGAAAAACAATACATTCCACAATCCTACTCCTTCTATTCTCCCCTCCCATCAACTACACTAATGAAACAGCATAATGAAATAAGAGAAAGTGTGGCAGGCCAAAATTCTAAAAGGAATATAAATGCAGGCCTGACAGGCGGCCTCTCCTCAGAAGAAAAACATTTCCTGAAAAGAGAACAACATAAAAGTTAACATAAAAAAATTAACCACCCACTTCCACCCCTAGGGGAGGTGGGAGTGGGAGGCACTGTCTTAAGGTGGTTCTCCTCCTACCTCTCGGACAGGTCGCAGTTAGTGTTGGTTGGAGAACAGAGATCGACCCCTAGGCCCCTCAATTATGGGGTGCCACAGGGTTCGGTCCTGTCCCCCCTCCTATTTAACATCTACATGAAGCCGCTGGGTGAGATCATCCGGCGGCACGGGATTAAATATCATCAACATGCGGAAGATACTCAATTGTATCTGTCCGCCCCGTGCCAACTCAGCGAAGCAGTGGAAGTGATGTGCCAGTGCCTGGAGGCTGTCAGGGTCTGGATGGGAGCGAACAAGCTTGCACTCAATCCAGACAAGACCGAATGGCTATTGATGCTGCCTCCCAAGGTTAGTCCAGACATTCCATCTCTTAGCCTGGGGGGTGAAATTATACACCCCTCAGAGAGGGCCCGCAATTTGGGTGTCCTCCTGGACCCACAGCTGACATTAGAGCACCATCTGTCGGCTGTGACCAGGGGAGCTTTCGCCCAGGTTCGCCTGGTGCACTAGTTGCAGCCCTACCTGGACCAGGAGGCACTTCGAATAGTCACTCGTGCCCTCGTCACCTCAAGACTGGATTACTGTAACACGCTCTACATGGGGCTGCCCCTGAAGAGTGTTTGAAGACTACAGCTGGTCCAGAACGCAGCCGCGTGAGCGATATGGGGTGTATCTAGATACACCCATATTACACCTATTCTCCGCGAGCTGCATTGGCTTCCTATTGGTCTCCGGACGCGTTTCAAGGTGCTAGTTGTTACTTTTAAAGCCCTTCATGGTTTAGGACCTGGCTACCTGAGAGACCGTCTCCTGCCACTTACCTCCCAACGACCAACAAGATCGCACAGGTTGGGCCTCCTCCGGGTGCTGTCAACCGGACAATGCCGGCTGGCAACTCCCCGGGGGAGGGCCTTCTCTGTTGCTGCGCTGGCCCTGTGGAGCGACCTACCTGCAGAGATCCAGACCCTTACCACTCTCCCGGCCTTCCGTAAAGCCGTCAAGACCTGGCTGTTCTGGCAGGCCTGGGGCTGTTGAGTGATATCCAGCCCGCTTAGATGGAATGGGTGATGTGAATTTTAATACTGTATTTTTACTTTTTATTCTATTTTTTAAATTTTAAATGTTTCTTGTCTGTTGTGAACCGCCCAGAGTCCCTATGGGAGTGGGCGGCATACAAATTCTAATAAACTTGAAACTAAACTTTAGCTTATCAGGACACTTGTCATGGAATTGTTCTACTAACCTTTCCACTTTTAAGTTCTAACTTTTCACCCAAGTGGCTTCAGACAAAAAAAGGAATATAAATGCAGGCCTGACATATTATTGACCTGCATGACTTTGGATTCCTAATCTGGTCTATTTTGAAAGGCTGATCTTTTCCCAGTTGGGTTACCTTAAACAGGTAACAGATGCTTAGTAGATACAATAAAAGCAAAAAAAAAAAAAAAAAAAAAGAAGACATTTCACCATCCTGATTACCGTGAAATCATCCTAAACATGGCCTTTTACCCATGTTTGATCAGGTGTGCATTTCACTTTCTTTCAGTAGCACTCTAGAGTTTCCATTTCCTAGAACTCTTTGATAAACCAATGTGCTTCCATGATTCATGTGCAGGGAAAGGCCACACAATGCAGTCCAAGATCCTTGCCATCCACCATTCAAGGATATCACCAAAGCTTTGGGTGAATTACCATCCAGATCCTCAGGTTGAATTCTAAAATCTCTCTGGAAATCTCTGGGAATATAGACTCCCTGGGGTGATTAACACCAAGTGAGTTGGATCAAAGAAGGATCTGTCCACAGCAATGACTGATGACATTTTCCTCCAATGGCAAGTCAAGTTGTAACTGCCCCAAGTGGGGTGGGGGAAAGATCTAGACGGTGATCCCTGTTATGTATTAGGCTCTCAATGATTTGGGATAGGTCTATAGTTGATCAATCCATGCAGATCATAATCTCTGAGCTGGCCTTTGATTCAATGTTGCCTAGCAGGAACTAGAAATCTCTTTAAATTAACACTCACACAATCCATAAGGACAGCCAGAGAGAATGCTGAGCAGCAGGGGAGGGGGGGGGGGTTATACACAAGAGATAATTCTAACTGTTGCCTAAATTGCAACTTTAAACATAGGATTTAATATCCAGTTATCTGAGGAGTGCTGTCTCTGAGAACCAGCAACGTGTGGTGAGGTTTACGGCTGGTGAGGCAAAAAAAAAAAAAAGCGGCTTTTGGCTGCCCCACCGCTATGTCCGACATAGAGGTGTCCCGACTCTATGTCGGACATAGCAGCGGAGCAGCCAAAAGCCGCTTTCTAGAAAGAAAGAAAGTGCCAGTCCACCAGCAGAGGTGGGTAAAAGACCCACCTCTGCTGGCGGGCTGCCCCTCTCTTCTCAAACAAGCTGCTTTCTACAAAGAAAGAAAGTGCCAGCCTGCCAGCAGAGGCGGGTAAAAGACCCTAGGGAGGCCGCGGGCTGGCAGTAGCCACTGCAGTCTAGCTTCCCCCCCGCCCCGCCTCCTCTCCACACCACTAAGGGACCCTAGCCTTTTTTTGTCTGTCCAGTCCAGTCAATGTCTTACCTGTTCCTGCTGCCTGCCTGCTGCCTGTGCTTCATCCAAGTTCTGTTGACTCTGCCTGCCTGCTGGTAAGTGAGCCAGATTTTTTTCTTTTATTTTTTTAATGTATTTTAAAATAATATTTTATTTATTGTGCATAGGATTTTTTAAAATAGTTTTATTCTGTGTGGATTCTTTTTTTAAATTGTCTTAGACTATTTAAAAAAAGATTCTATCCAAAATAAATTGAAACAAACCATTTTTAAAAATTCTATGCACAATACTTTGAAATGGACTCAGGAGTCATTGACACTGAGTGAATTTGCACTGTTAATAATCAGGAAGAGAGGGAAGGGGCAGAGGAGGGGACGGAGGAGGCTGGGGGGGGGGTGAGGCAGAGCCAGCAGCGAGAGAGCGATGCAATCTCCGCCGCTGTGCAGAAGCAATCCCTGCTGCTGTGTCACAGCAGGCGCCTTGCGGTGGGGACGGAGGAGCCGGGGGTGTGTGCAGCAGAGACAGCAGCGAGAGAGAGATGCAATCTCCGCTGCGTGTCACAGCCGTCTCGCATTTATGTCCACCATAAACGCGAGACATCTGTCAGACACAGTGGCAGGGACGTCACTGATTGTTAGGTGAATTTTGCCCCATTACCACCTTTCTTGCCACAGTTCTTTTTTTTTTAATTAAAATTTTTATTTTTTTGTTACATGGACAACACATACCCACAACAATGAAAAGGAAAACAAACAAAAACAAAACACAAAACAGAAAAAAAAACACCATCACATATAGCATGTCGTTTGGTTACAAGTGTTTTAGCATTTATCATTCTTATACATTTATTATTTCATTTAATAGGTTATAATATACAGTTTGGGTTGCTTTATTTACCATCCCTTCCTCCTGTTACAACACCACCTTTCTTTTCTCCCTTCTTCCCTTCTCTACTTTCTTCCTTCCTGCTCTCCCTTCCCTTCCTTCTTCCTGTACCTTTCTCCTACTCCTGCTCTTCCTCATTCCCTTCCTACCCTCTCTCCTCCTCTTTCTCTCCTTTCCATCCTCCTCTCCTTACCTCTTTCTTTTCACCCTCTCTCCCTTCTCTACTTTCTTCCTTCCTCCTTTCCTTCCCCTTCCTTCTTCCCTTACCTCTCCTTTTCTCCTACTCTTCATCTTTCCCTTCCTACCCTCTCTCCTTCCTTTTCTCTCCTTTCCATCCTCCTCTCCTTACCTCTTTCCTTTCTCCCTCCCTCCCTTCTCTACTTTCCTCCTTCCTCCTCTCCTTCCCCTTCCTTCTTCCCGTGCTTTTCTCCTACTCCTACTCTTCCTCTTCCCCTTTCTACCCTCTCTCCTCCTCTTTCTCTCCTTTCTATCCTCCTCTCCTTACCTCTTTCTTCTTTCCCCCATCTTCCCTTCATTCTCTCCTCCTTTCACCCTTTCTTTTTCTACTATTATTGGCGTGTCTATCTTAAATCTCAGTTTATGTTTTCTTGGGATGGTACTTCCGCCAACCCAAATATAATTTAGTATCATTTCTTATTCCCTTACCTTTGCTAATCTATCCTAACTACATTTCTTATTCCCTTACCTTTGCTAATCTATCCTAACTATATTTCCCCCCACAGACACACTTTGTATCTCTCTATTGTATATATACTTATATATTTGATACACACAACAATAAAAAAACACAAGAAAAAACACAACTAACATATGTTATAAAAAGTATATCAGCTGGTTACAAGAAGTTTTTGTGCATCTCTTCCATTAATTCATATTAATTCGAATGTCTTAACTCAAATGTTTACTATATTAACATCATCATACCTCCACTTTTAGTTGACTACAGTTATTTAAACATCCTTCCTCCTTAACTATACCAAAAATTCAATCCACAACCACACGCTGGCATTTCATTTACTTATTTATAAAATCCTCCATTAACATTAAGTTATTTAATACCAAAGATTTCTAATTTCTAATCCTCCATGTATATAATTTATTATCATTCTCCTTTCCTTATTTAATTATATCCTATATCATAGCATTTCCCCCCTATTAGTTAAGATTTAACTGTATATAGTTTTATTTTATTTTTTTATAATAATTATTATTGTGATTAATAATCCTTATATATAGTCCAAAGATATTTCTAACCTTCCCTTCTCATATCCAATTATTACTTATCATAGCAACTCAATATTATATACATTACTATCATTATCAATTATTATTCAACTATACTTATTGCAAATGAATTTAACTAGGTTTAGCTAATTTTGAATTATATTCTTCCATCTATCAGCCTGTTTCTCTCCAATAACAGAACAGTCTTATATCTGCTGCCATTCGTGCGTCCAGTTCTCCAAACATCTTTATGAGCAAGTCCATACGAAGAAATCTTTGCACCCTTTTGTTTGCAGTGCCTCTCATATAATGTTGCCGCCCTCTTTTTATTTCCTTTATCAGCTTGTCTTTAATTTTCAGTAGTGGTATCAAATGTTTTGCAGATGGTATTTCATAAACTATGAATTCTTTAATGCTTCTCACTCCTCCTGCGCCCTGTCTTTTGAAGTAAATTTTCTGTGTGTCTGCCTCCTCTTCAAACATTCCATTCTTTCCTCCCTCAGAAGTAAACCAGTTGCCCCGAATATCAACAAATTCAGAATCTTTATCTCCGACATCCTTATTTTGTATTTGAAAAACATTCTCAGTTTTTTCCTCGTACTTTGTTGCCAAAAACACCAAATAATCCAATTTTCTCTGAATTCTATCTTGTGTGTCAGGCAGCTTCTGTAGTGCTGAAGAAATCACTTGAATAAACACTTGAATAGACGCCATGTTTATACACAGTTAGTATTTTTTCTTAAGAGCTCTGAAGTATTTGCAAGTAAAAGCAGACTGAAAGCTGTACAATCTTATCAGATCTTAAGCCAATACTGCCAAGCAATAAAAGTGTCAAGATGTAAACAGCCAAATTATAGTGAATTGGTTTACAGCCCATTTGCGGAAGATCAGAGGAGTTTTTGGCGTAATCTATCCATTATCCGTGTGAATAACATTTAAAACCACCGTCCAAAACCATTAAAAAGATCAAAATCGCCGCTAGATTCTTCTGTTCTTTAATTTAAATTAGTTTGAATTTTTAGGCGGTCCATTCTCTCTAAATAATAAAATATTCTTACCAGCTGAAAACACTTTCTCTTTCTTTAGGACTGCCTGCAGTTTCAATTAGCCTTGTGGCTAATCCGAAAGTCACTGGCAAAGGAGGTTTTTCCAGGGTCCCCAGAGACTTTGCGAATGTCTCTGGGACCACTGGGTCTCCCCCTACCTTTCACTGTCTCTCCGGGACAACTTGGGTCCAAAAAGGGACTGTCCAGATGCTTCGGAATAGAAGGAAATCCAGGGAGAGCCTGAAAGTCCGTCTTCTCACTGCTAAGCCTTCTTCCCCTCTTGCCACAGTTCTTAAGTGAATAACTGCAGATGATAAAGTTAGTAACATAAGTGAATCTGGTTTTGACTTTGTCGAAAGGTCACAAAAGAGGCAGTTACATGACCCCAGGACACTGAAACCATCATAAATACGAATCTGTTGCCAAACATCAAAATTTTGATCCCGTGACCATGAGGATGCTGCAATGGTCGCTAAATGTGAAAATGGTAGCTAAGTGTGAAAAATGATAATCAGTCACTTTTTTCAATGCCATTGTAACTTTGGTCACTAAATGAACTGTTTGAAAGCTAAGGCTAGCTTGCATTAATGCCTTATGCTAGCTTACATTTTCAAGAGAGTGAAGCTAAACTCCTTATTAGAATTGAAATAGAAATGAATAGAGTAGAGTAGAGTAGAATAGAATAGAATAAAATAGTTTATTAGCCAAGTGTGATTGGACACACAAGGAATTTGTCTTTGGTAAATATGCTCTTAGTGTACATAAAGAAAAATAAAACATAAATAGTCTAAGATAATTTAAAAAAAGAATCCACACAGAATAAATTGAAGTAAAACTATTTTTAAAAATTCTATGCACAATACATTTCAAAGTATTGAGTATAGAATTTTTAAAAATTGTTTTACTTCAATTTATTCTGTGTGGAATAGTTTGAAATGGTTACAGTGTAAATTATTGCTGGTGTAATACTTAACAATGGTTTTTAAGGATTTCTTTTATTTATAAAATACCTTTTTAATTATTTTGGGGGAATTTTATTTTTTAATTGTTTATAAAATATATTTACTACAAGAAATGTTCCTTTTTGCAAATGTTTTCTTTGTGATGCAATATGTTCAGACCAGGTTTATGTGTCTCAAAGTGACTGCTATTCTATGGGCAGGCCAGGTTGGTGCAAGGCAGCTTTGCCAGATTTAGTGTGTTTCATCCTCGTTGAATTTTATATCGTATAAAATCATATAATTTTAATTTTTTTTAGATTATTAACATAATGAGTAAGAAAAGAGGATGCAAATTCAACGATGATTTAAGAAGTGAATTTCCTTTTCTTAAAAAAACCAAAAGCGATCACATAGTAAAATGTGAGAATGTAATGGTGAATTTTCTATTTCACACGGTGGGAAGAATGATATTACAAAGCACTTGGAGACACAGAAATATAAAAGATATTTAGATGCTGCTGCATCTTCCTCCAGAATACAGGATTTTTTTCGTAAAACAACGTATGAATACGAAGAAAAGAAATTAGCATCAGCAGATGGACTTATGTCTTTTCATGCTATTAATCACAATCATTCTTTCAAATCTATGGATTCTACTGAAGAGACAACGCCCGCAAGGATTGCGGGGGTCCCTTCAACCAGCGGTCCACTTTGCGATCCAATTCCTTAGACGGCTCCCCAATAAGACACGAAGGCTGCTGTCTGGGCAAAGTGGCAATTTCTGTTTCTCCAGAATGCCTTTTTATTAGAAGAAAGCTAATTACATCGTCATCAGAAGGGAATGTATCAAAGGACATATATAATCAACAAATGGCACAAATAAACTAACAAAAGAGTTCACAGTATTCTACAAATCACATCCTGGCAAAAGGGAGGGCAGGAAGGGGAACAAAAGATTTACAGCTGAATGGCATTGAAAAGGAGATAGAGAATTGTAAATCACAGCAGGGAGTAACAGGTTTTTGTTACATGAGGCTTTGCATAGTAAATTAGGTCAGAAAGATGACTTTTCATCTCTGTGTGTTTGTGTTTCAGATAACAGAGGTTGCTTTTCACATAAACACTTGAAATGAATTCCAACACCTTTTCCTCAGGGCTGTTTCTTTGATATGGCTCTGGTAAATTTCCACTAGGGTTCTTAATTCAGATAGCTTTTATTCTATCCTTTTTGCTCCCTAGCTAATTCACCTAGCCTGTTATGGACAGCCCTGGCTCCTACATTCTACATCACAAGTTGTCAAAAAGTTATTCAACAAAAAATTTACCTGTGCTAGAACAAAATCCGAGGCAATTGTGCGTAATGTGCATTCCCCATATGCATTTTCAGAATTAAACAAAAATCTAGAGAAAATTAATTTTATATCCATATATTCTGATGCATCTAATCATAAGGATATAAAATTATTTCCAACCATTATTAGATTTTTTTGATTCGGAAACTGGAATACAAATTAGAATTTTAGATTTTGTTTCTTTGCCCGGCGAAACTTCTGAAATAATTTTCAGTTCCATTATTAATATTTTGGAACAAAACAATTTAAAACATAAAATAATTGCATATTGTGGAGACAACACGAACGCAAATTTTGGAGGAAAAGCGAGAAGAGGTACAAATAATATTTTTTATAAATTAAACAAAAACCTTAATCAAAACATTATTGGTGTTGGTTGTGCAGCGCACATAATACATAATGCCATTCAAACAGCTGCTGACTTGTTGCCCGTAGATGTGGAAAATATTATTGTTAAAATATATTCTTATTTCTATATATACACACTGCGCATTGAAATGCTTAAATAATTTTGTGAAAATGCGGAAGTCAAATATCACAAAATACTTAGATACAGTAAAACGGGCTGGTTAGCTCTTTTGCCAGCTGTCAAAAGAATTTTGAAAATATACGATCCTTTGAGATCCTACTTTCTATCACAGGATAAATGTCCTAGAATTTTAGAAGAGTTTTTTGAAAAAGAATCTTCAAAAATTTGGCTAGAGTTTGTACACAATCAAGCAGCTGTTTTTCAAAATAGTATAAAATTTATTGAAGGTGACAAAATTTCGGTAATCGAAGTAGCAAATGAAATTAATAATTTAAAATTTCAGCATCAAGAGCGGTTAGAAAATATTTTTATTCCCGTAACTATCCATAATAGTATAAGCCAGCTAGAAGAACAAGGTGCAATAAATCGTGCAGACATCATGAATCACACTAAAAAGTTCTATAGTAACTGTGTAGATTATTTAGAAGAGTGGACGGTACATTACAATGATATTGAACATTTTCATTGGGTTGCATTAAAACAAGAACTTAATTGGCATGATGTGCAAAAATCATTCGATCGTATTAATCAAAATTTCCCAAATAGTAATATTTCTCAAAATGATCTTTTTGATGATGTATCATCATTAAAAATATATATTGATAAGGAAAAGGTTGAATCTTGGGCATCAGCAAAAATCACAATAGAGAACAAATGGTTAGAAATATTTCTAAAATTGTGGAATACACGCTGTCCTTACCAGGAACTAATGCTGCGACTGAACGCGTTTTTTCTACGGTAAATAAAGTGTGGACATCAGAAAAATCACAATTAAGTGTTGAGACTTTGAAAGCCATTTTATGTGTGAAATATAATTTAATTTCATGACCTTTTAAACAACGACAGCAATATACTAAAAAAAATTCACTCAGTGAGAAATATGCCAAAGAGTAAAATTATACTGTACATAATTTTTGTCAATATATTTAATAAATATAAATGTAAATAAATGTATTATATTTATAAATTGTAGTTATGTTGAAATAAAAAAAATATTACAATACTATTTTTGCATTGTATGAGAATTTTTGTTGCTCCGTATAAAAATTTTAATCAAGCCCCCCCCCCCCCCAGTCAAAGGTGTCCCTCTTTACCAATCTGAAAATCTGGTCACCTTACCATAGGGCCATGCAGGGGCAACTCTCTGGGCTGTGTTTTGAATCCAGGTTTAGTTGAGTTCTCAGATGCCATGTGATCAGTTGAGTAAAGGGCCAATATTATCATGCCTTTACTCCCATCCCCCCTGGGGCTGCAGTGGAGAAGTCTTTATTATGTAAAAGGGACTAGCTTGGCCTTCTTAATGGCCCATTAACAGTGGGGATGGGCAGGAAGCTACAGGCAACTATTCTGTCTTTTAAAACATGTTTCTTTCTTTTCATATCCAGAGAAATATTCTGCCTTTTCAATATTTCCTAGGATATTTCATTTTTCTGGGAGAGGGCTGGATGATAACTTCCCACAAAAGGTAGAAAAGTCTCCAGCCTAGCCAGTGTTAATAGATGCTGGAACGTGTGATCTGCTATCATCTGGAAACACTGCAGCTACCCTGCCTAATTCTTGCTATAGCATATTTCTCTAATATATTCAGGCTAAGGAAAATGAAATAATTCAAAAGAATAACAATCATAATAGTCATAATGCAGAAATAACATAAAATCCTTGTTTTCTTGGGCCTACTAAGCTTTCATTTCTTCCTCTAACTTAGAATATATGGTCCACTCTCAATAAGAATTTTCCTCTATATATTTTATGGTATAAATAACAAATTAGATCTATGCCTGAGAAAAGCAGAATCTTATCTTTAGTGTAGCTGAGATAAAACTGAACTACAGTTTGCTAACCCTCTGTACAGCTGCAAATATACTTGTGCTTTCTTACTTTCTCCTTTTTTAAAGGGGGAGGATACCACCACTTATTCTGCAATAATACTGTTATGGGAGTGGTAATAGGAATAGAAAACCGTTTCTTATTTAGGTAAATAACTTTGTATGGATCACAATGCAAACTTTTGGACTTGCAAAACACACCCATGCTGCAACCAAGTGGCTTTGTTTATTGATGGAGCTCAGCTCATAAGGTGTGAAAACAATTTCTTGAAGATTGGGCAGTAGGGAGAACAAACTAAAGATTACAATTAAAGAGAAGAATGCTTAAATTTGATTTGCTTTTTCAGAATGGAGTAAAATATTTTAACATTGAACATGTTGAAGGATATTTTGGAACAACTGACCCCGAAGTTAATTTTAAGAGTTTCTACCTAAATAGATAGAATGTGTGAGTTGGGTTATGGAGTCATCTGTTATGTTTAAATAAAACTGATAAGTTATTAAAATTGTTTATATTTGTTGAGTAGAGGGAAGTCATTTCTTTATATATTTCTTTTCTTTTGCCTTACTATATTCTTATTTTTATTTTTTTCTATTTTATTTTTTCCTGAACTTTCATCTTTTATTTTTTATTTTATTTTTTTCACTTTGTATGTTATTTTATCATTGATAGTATAGATTTTAATTAAAATTTCTATTGGATAATTCAATATGAAGCTTCCTGTTTAAGAATCTAACAATTTTAAAAATACATTTTCTTCTGACATGTTAGTATTGAAAGTATGAATTTTTATAAAATTGAAATTAGAGATTTAAGATATGAAGTTTCTCTTTAGGTATTTAACAATTTAAAAACACAATTTATATTTACTTCTGTTAAACTTTCTTCTGAATAGGTTACATGTCACACAATATTTACATAGGGGCCAGGGAGGCAGTTTATACATACACACAAGTGTATGTGCCAAATATGCTGATGAGGATTGGGGGAAAACACAGATTGGAATCACAATTCTACATTCACAACTTTCCTGCCTAGCAGATTAAAAATTACATAGTTGTTATTTCTGATATCTTTTAAGCAATTTTTGATAACTGGCATAATGTTCTGATGTTCAGGAATATTATGTACATTTGTGTAAGCTTTTGTGCAACATTGTCAGTAGTTAAGGAAACTCCAAAAACACTGATTTTGTGTAGACACAAGATAGATAAAAACAAATCTTTATTCACAGTTCACAATGAAAGATGACATGCTTTATTTATTTTCCCATTCATATAGGACGGATTGAGAATATTATTGGGCAGCACATTCCAAATCGCTCTTCAATTTCAGACAAATCACAAACAATGCAATCAGTTGAAGCCAATGATGTCATCGAGAAGGTCTCCTAGTTGAAAGTGAACACTAACCGTTGCATAAATCATAGCCACAACAAGTTGCAGTAACTCCTGACACTGCATTCAGAAGTTCACAATCATACTGAGAGCCGCACCTGCTGCTATAGCTTGGTTGCTCGAATCCTACAGGGGAAAAAAAAGGCCTTCTGGTTGCTTATGGAAAAAATAAATTTAATTTTTCACTTCACCAACATTGTCCTTTGTTAACAATGGAAGCTCCTAGATAGATTACCCTTCCTTCATTTTGGAGGCTGGGCCAGGCATGCAGCACATCCACATTATTCAAAATTCTTGTTTCTTTCATGTGAACAATGTGAACAGCAAGACTGAGACTGGGGCAAGGTGGTGAGATCTCAAAATGACCTATCTACTCCCGTGAAAACAACCCCAATATATGAAAAAATCAGCAAGTTGTCTGGTAATGCATTGGCAATCCCACTATTAAGCCTTTTGGTTGCACCATCATCAAAATCTTGTAGAGGAGCCTGAACCTGAAGTAATGAGTAACATTGCATAAACTGTTGATAAAGAATTGTCCCTTCTTGTTCTTTTGAGCAATACTTAGGGCAACACTTACCTTTGTTCCAGGGTCCAAAATAATCTAGTCAGTTCTGTTTGTTTGGATACCTGAGACACTAATGCACATTTTGATAGGCAGTGGAAATACGGTATTTTAGAGTTCTTTCGGTCCTGAAAGGTGCATCCTGGGCCACATGATACCTGGACTTATTGCCATAATGACTGGCTCAGTAACAATGATAACAAACTATTGCCTAGGTTCAGAGAGAAGTAGAAATAAAACCCACCCTAGGACTCATGGGCCTCTTGAGGTGAAGGCTATGGCTCTTACACAAGTAGAGTTAGTAAAGATCAGGACTTGTAGAGCAATATTCCTTGCGAACACTTCCAGGAGAAAAATTAATCATCATATTATTGGGGGGAAAAACATTTTCTTTTTATTTGGGGAATCGGTTAACATAGTTTACTTCAGATTCAAGCCAAGGGTCATTATGTTCCATGTTTGAAGCTCATTTATTTGACTCATCCATCTGTGGGACCTTTCTGAAGATGACCACGGGTATTCCACCCATCTATTACTGAATAAGGCCTTATACAGCCTTTGAAAAAGACACTTAGCAACTCAAGCGGAAAATAGCATCCTTCATAGAGC